>NC_138554.1:134437125-134542125 GCF_964273705.1 Natrix helvetica | reverse complement strand
AGATTTGTAAACCCTGCAGCCATTTGGTACGAGCAAAGAACAATGCAACACACATTTTTTAAAAAATTAAAACAATGCTTTTCCTTCCTATCCTAACATACCTTCCCTAAAAAAGGCTTTATTACTATTGATACACTCATCCTCTGTCCTTGCCTGCTGAATTTGGGCATTTAACTTGGAAAAGGCTAAAAATGGATAATGAGTTTTTTTCCCCAGTCAATTGTTTCTGAATGTCGATACAAAGCCAGCATCTCCAACTCACAATATCATTATGCAATCAATAGCAATTAGAATCTCATCAAGCCCTGGATTTTAATCATTCACACCAAAATACCCATTGTTGCATTGTTGTATGTAAATATCTGAAAGAGCTTGGCTGGTTGACAGAATTAAGGGCTGTTTTGTTCAGAGAAGTGGGAAGGCCACCGTTGCTTACAAAGAACCTGCGAAAAGTTATGAAGAACCTGCGAAAAGATTTGTCGACTTACAGCCATTCATTTAGTGACTGTTTGAAGTTATAGCGGCACTGAAAAAAAGTGATTTATTATGACCCCATTTTGCAATCTTTCTTGCCGCAATTGTTAAATGAATCACTGCCATTGTTAAGTTAGTAGCACGGTTGTTAAGTGAAACTGGATTCTCCAATGACCTTGCTGATCAGAAGGTCGCAAAAGGGGGATTGCGTGACCCCAGGACACTGCAACCGTCTTAAGTACATGCCAGTTGCCAGGCGCCTGGATTTTGATCACGTGACCACGGGCAAAAGTCATAAGTGTGAAAAATGAAGAACCTGCAAAAAGAATTGTGGACTTACAGCCATTCATTTAGTGACTGTTTGAAGTTATAGTGGCACTGAAAAAAAGTGATTTATTATGACCACTTTTCACACTTACAACCACTGCAGCGTTCCCATGGCCACGGGATCAGAATTCAGGTATTTGGCAACTCAGACATATTTGTGATGGTTGCAGTGTCCCAGGGTCATCTGATCATCTTTGGTGATCTTCTGGCAAGCAAAGTCAATGGGGAAGTCAAATTCATTTAGTAATCCTGATACCAACTGCAGTGATTCCCTGAATAATTGTGGCAAGAAAGGTCGTAAAATGAGACAAAACTCACTTAACACCTGTCTCATTTTTCTGGGCATAATTTGAGGATTATCTGTATATGTAGGTCGGGATTGAACTATGGTGGTCTCTAATCTTGTTTGCTTGCTGTTATTACTGAGTCAGGAGGTGAAATGTTTGCATACAAGTAACCAGAGGTGAGATTCAGCAGGTTCTGACCAGTTCTGGAGAACCGGTAGCAGAAATTTTGAGTAGTTTGGAGAACTGGTAAATACCACCTCTGACTGGCCTTGCCCCCATCTATTCTCTGCCTCCCGAGTCCCAGCTGATCGGGAGGGAATGGGCATTTTGCAGTAACCTTACCCTGCCACACCCACAAAGCCACACCTACCAAGTCACGCCCACAAAACCGGTAGTAAATTTTGTTTGAATCCCACCACTGTTGATATCCCAAAGGTTCATTGCTATCTAAGGGAGGATAGGCTGATTTACTTTGTGGAGAATTGCTTACTTTCTAGGTAGGTCAACATTAAGCCAGGAACCAACAAAGGTGAGGATTTGCAAGCTAGGATCCCCTCAGAGGGTTGCATGCTTCTTGCAATTACTAAGCCATGCCCACCAAGCCAAACCATGCCCACAGTAGTAAAAATTTTTGAATCCCACCACTGCAAATAACCAAGCTCAGAGAGCACCAAAGATTCCAAAGAAATTTCTCACTCAAAGCATTAATGACCAGGCATCTAATATTGTGGTTTGGACACTTCTTATGGAGACTCAATTCCCATGAGACTCCATAATACTTGGAAAAGGTGAAAGAGAAAGAATTCAGCTTTAATGGTTTTGATTACAACAGTAATTAAGGCACCATGCAGAACTCTTAAAGACAAAACTGAAGGCAAATCTTTCCGGAGATAATTTATCCAAGTGTCACGAAGAGTTCCAACTGACCTGATGACACTCAATCAATCAATCAGAGATTCAAATTATTATTAATTCAACACAAATGATTATTTTACATCAATTGGATACCTATTCAGCTTTTGAGAGAGAAGTTATTCCTGTATTAACTTTGACCTCGAAGACTTATTGATTTTTGTAGATACACATATTCTTTTGAACAGTCCGCTAATGGTTGGGACATTAATAGGAGGACAATGGAAATGAACATTGTGTACTTCAGGAAAAGACTGTTATTATGCATTTGGAAGGATAGCCATTAGCCATCAATTATACAATAGCCTAAGTTATTTGTTCTCCAAGCTGGGATACCCACAGTGGAGTATAGAGAGCACATTGCAAAATATTAGTATATGTATATACATACATTTTTATGATAAAAACAAATAAATTAAGTCACACCGATACTTTGTGTGTGTGTGTGTGTGTGTGTGTGTGTGTACATTTAAAGGAACGTGGTGGCTCAGTGGCTAAGACACTGAGCTTGTTGATCAGAAAGATTGGCAGTTCGGCGGTTCAAATCCCTAGCGCCGCATAACAGAGTGAGCTCCCGCTACTTGTCCCAGCTTCTGCCAACCTAGCAGTCCAAAAGCATGTAAAAAATACAAGTAGAAACATTGGGACCACTTTTGGTGGGAAGATAACAGCGTTCAGTGCAACTTCTGCGTTTAGTCATGCCGGCCACATGATCGCGGAGGCGTCTTTGGAAACAGAGGTGAGCACCGCCCCCTAGAGTCGGAAATGACTAGCATGCATGCGCAGGGGAACCTTTACCTTGTATGCATGCATGTATGTATGTATGTATATGTATATATGTAAGGAATATATATATAACTCAATTTATGACCAGTTGCTTAGCAATTGTTCAAAGTTATGACAGACACCAAAACGTACTTAATACTTATGGCCCCAATTCAAAGTTCCTTTTTCATTATTATTGATAATCTTTATTATTTTTATATATTATTATTATTATTGGTTTTCTTGTTAACTATTTTGTTATTGTCATAGTATATAGATGTCAGGCTAACAATTTGTAAACACATTTGGTAATTGAGTAGTTTAAAATTCTTTTGGCCTTTTTGTAAGAGGTGGAAGATTAATGTTGCTGTATTATATTAATCAGCATTCAACTAAGGAAAGATGTTATGTATATATGTGTTTGCTTTTTTTGCAGGATACTTTTTAATGCCTTGTTTGTTGTGTTTTTCTTTTTTTCCTCTTTTCTTTTTTTAAAAAAAATATTTTGGTGGCTCGTAGTTTAATTTTTCTTGAATAAACTAAATATTAATTGAAGTCTTGATGGCTGTGCCCCCTATTCCTCATGGTCAAATGATAGCAACTTAGAAGCTCAGAAATAGGCCCATATTTATCCCTGTTTGCATTGTTCTACAGTCAGTTAACAACATTTTTCTCCAAAAGCCAGCTGGTGACTTTTGGTAAAAAAAAAAAATGCCCATTGCATACAATGACTCTGCTTAAAGACTAAGGCATTTGCTCAATGACCATGCACTCACTTAGCAACCAAAATGATTCACTTAACCGTTATATAAAAAATATTATAAATCAGATCAGTCACATGATAACTCACTTAATGGCCATCACAACTTATGACTGCAATTCCATATGCAACTTCAGTCATAAGTTGCAGCTACCTCTAGGTATGCACACAGATACTGCATACACAGAGTGGATATATATTTCCTGGAGTTTATATTTTATAATGCACATATTATCTTACAAACTACAACTGAACCAAAAATTTATGTTGCTCAGCGAGACCGTTGTTAAGTGAATTTTGCCCCAGTTTACAATCTTTCTTGCCACAATTGTTACATGAGTCACTGCCACAGTTGTTAAGTGAATCTGGCTTTTCCAATGACCTTGCTGATCAGAAGGTCGCAAAAGGGGATTGCGTAACTCCAGGACATTGGGGACCGTGCAACAGTCATAAGTATGAAAAATGGTCGTAAGTCACTTTTTTTCCAGTGCCATGGTCACTGAATGAGCTGTTGTAAATCAAGGACTACCTGTAACGGCTCTGAACAAAACATTTGGAGATCATGAGTCTACAGAACTGACTTTGCATTTTACATTCAGTCAAGGATTTTCTGGGAGGATGTCCTGACTTTAAGAACGGGATGGAAATTTGAAATGCAAATATTAATTTATCTGTTTGCTGCTGCATTTTCCTTTATTATTAAAGAAACTGACTGGAATATTAATAATTAATTGTGGAACACACTACATGTTACACATTATGCATGTAAAAATCGAAGTTCTACATTTTGGCAGAAAAGCTCTTATTTTTATTTTTGCAAAGAAAATAAAAGATATGTATGTATGTATGTATGTATGTATGTATGTATGTATGTATATGTATGTTTTCCTAGATTTTCACGAATGTAGGTATGTTGGTCTTGTTGTATTCGGGCCTTTCCCCCTGTAAGATTGAAATTGTCTTGGCAACGTTTCAGTGAGGTCTCACCCGCCATCTTCAGGCTGGTGTTTTGGGCTTAAAGCATGATCGGAGCTAGAGGGACAATCTCAATCTTACCTGGGAAAAGACCCAAATACAACAAGACCAGCATATATATATAGAAAAACAATTGCCAACCTAATCCAAAGGGAGACTCCCCCAAAAAACCAAGACACAGAACAGGACAACGGCATCGCCCTCCTCCCTTACATCAAAGGCACCACAGATAAAATCAGCAAAATTCTCCACAAACACAATATTAAGACAGCCTTCAACACTGACCAAAAAATAGCCAACATCTTAAGAAACCCCAAAGACAAAATCCAGCTAGAAAACCAAGGAGCCTACGAAATACCATGCAAAATCTGCCCTACAACATACATAGGACAAACGAACAGGAGAATAAATGCACGCATCGCAGAACACAAGAACGCAGTAAGAAAAAAAGAAAAAACTTCCTCCCTTTTCCAGCACCTTAAAGCTACAAGACATGAAATTAATTTTGAAGGAACCAGGTTAATCTCCAAAGCTGAACACTTCAACAAGAGAATAATTATGGAAGCTATCGAAATAGAGAAACATCCCCACAACATGAATAAATGATATCTCCCGCCTACCAGACATCTGGAAATCAGCCCTGGTAAACAAACGAGCCCCACCCATCACCCAGGCCGTTACCACACAAAACAACAACGGACACACAGCCAGCACCCATCAGCACCAATTTACCAATCATGATACAGCCACACATCCAATCAATCCACTTGCTGAAACAAAGCCAGCACTCCACACACCTCCACCAAGATTTGTAGAGGGATGGCAGCTCTGATCATGCTTTAAGCCCAAAACACCAGCTGAAGATGGCGAGTGAGACCTCGCCAAAATGTTGCCAAGACAATCTCAATCTTACACGGGAAAAGATCCGAATACAACAAGACCAGCATACCTACACCCCTGAAAATCTACGACACATTTTGTTTATTTTTCCTGTGGACACTTCAGAATTGAGAGATGAGTGGGGAAAAAAACACGTAAGGGGTTTGAAACTAAGTACCAGACTGGGCAAAATCTGTTGGAATTTAATTTTTAAAAAATCCTTTTCTGACATTTTTCAAAAGCAAAGTCTCAGTTTCTGTCACCATCAAATGTCTGCTGAGCCTGATTTAATATCTAATAAGATCCCTCCATTTTCCCCCCCCTGCCCACTTTTTCTGGAACTGATCGATTGAAATGAAAGAGGAAATGGAACCTCAGAAGTGAAATGTGTGCTAAGACATTTGTACTACAACTGTTAAAAAGAACTGCTAAATGCTACGGAGAACTCTTGCTCCGTCTGTTCCCCACCCCCCCCCAATATTCTCTTTCAATTTGATGAGTGCGAGGGTGCTTTAAATTTGCTTTTTTGTATGCAAAGGACAGAATAGTGGAGAAATTGTCACACTTGATCAAAGGCTCTTCCTTACACATCCGTGGTCGTTCCACCAATTAAGGAGATTTCAGAGTTCAAAGATCAAGAAAAGAACCCAAAATCACCTTTTCCGTGGATCTCCAATGAGACAGTAAGCTCAAAAAACATCACCAAGAAAATTTCAAAGGAATTCTTAAACATGGTGGGAATAAGGTAGAAAAACAAATGTTTCTTCCATTGGAGAACTTTTTACGAGAGTTTTTTTCAGGTTGGAGAATGGGGGGGGGGGGGCACCACCCAAAAACACTGTTCTCCATCCTTTCCAACCAAAACATCAGTTCAAAAATGCTCCCGAGAGAATTTGAAAAGGATTGTCAAAACCCTGAAAACAAGAGACAGGCCTATTTTGCAGGGAACGCAAATCTGTAATAGTACAAGTGGTCCCTGGTTTACAACCATAATTGAGCCCAAAATTTATGTTGAAAAGCAAGGCAGTTATTAAGTGAGTTTTGCCTAATGTTATGACATTTCCTGCCACAGTTGTTAAGCGAATTGCTGCAGGTGTTAGCTTAGTAGCACGGTTGTTAAGTGAATCTGGCTTCCCCATTGACTTTGCTTGTCAGGTAGTCACTAAAGTGGATCACATGACCCCGGGACTCTGCAGCCGTCATAAGTATGAGTCAGTTGCCAAGAGTCTGAATTTTAATCATGGTACCATGGGCATGCTGCAACAGTTAAAACAGAATAGAATGGAATGGAATGGAATGGAATGGAATGGAATGGAAGGGAAGGGAAGGGAAGGGAAGGGAAGAGAAGAGAAGAGAAGAGAAGAGAAGAGAAGAGAAGAGAAGAGAAGAGAAGAGAAGAGAAGAGAAGAGAATTCTTTATTGTCCAAGTGTGATTGGACACATAAATAATTTGTCTTTGGTGCATAAGCTTGCAGTGCAAATAAATAAAAAATAAAATAAAATACATTCATCAAGAATCATAAGATACAACACTTAATCATAGGTTACTAATAAGCAATCAAATCATTCTAGGAAACAAATAAAACAATATAAAATGTAAAGATACAAGCAACATGGTTATAGTCATAAGTGGGAAGAGATAGGTACTAGGAAGGAAGAGAAGAAGAATAGTAATGAAGTCTTTTCGTAACTGTGAAAACCAATCATAAGTCACTTTTTTCAGCGCAGTTGTAACTTCGAATGATGACTAAGTGAACAGTTATAAGTCAGGGACTATTTGTACAAGGTAGGTTTCCGTCATCTGAATCTGAACACTGAAAAATATGGAAAGAAATAGGAATCACTCTTGCAAACAACAATGATCTCCCAACTACCTTTTAATTCAATCTGGAGTCTTTGCTCCCAGTGTTTCAACATATGGTCTAGCTCTTTTATCTACTAATGAATTGAACAGCAGCACTAAATCTAAGGCCTAAATCTCTCCTGCAGGACATTTGCTGAATTATGGGACTGACACCTGTGTGGCTTAATGCTACCCTCACTTCCACCAGGCAAAAAATGGAAGGCATTTCTGGCGAAGAGCGAAACTCAAAGAGAACCTTTGTGTAGCAGGTTAAGAGTGTCACATTGTGCAAGGGAATGCGTTTTAGGTTGAAGACTTTGACTGCTGTAGCCAGAGCTTTGCGCAAGAGATAAGGTTTTATTGGCTTTTAATGTTTGCATAAGCCACCCGGAGTCCCTTCGAAGTGAGGCGGATGACAAGCAAATCTAATAAACTTAAAAATAATTAAACAAATAAATATATGAGGTTACAGCGGTGTTTTTTTGTGATTTATGCAGCTTTTAAAAAGACAATCTCAACCATGTCTGGATTCATATAGTAAGTAGGAACAAGTTGTGTTAATATCTGTTTGGGCAGCCACCAGCATCTATGCCTGCCCTTTGCGTGCAGCCTTCATTAACAGCTATAGCTAGTCCTTGACTTACAACAGTTCATTTACTGACCATTCGAAGTTGCAAAGGCACTGAAAAAAGTGACAAGAGCTTTTCACTCTTAACGGCCATTTCAGCATTTCCTTGGTCACATGATTAAACTTCAGATGCTTGGCAACTGACTCATATGTCAGGTTTCCTAAAAATACCCTAATTGCTTCATGAGTATCGAGCCAGGTTTCAATACAAAACCAGTCATTTATTAGGAGCATTAGGCAAGGCCTTTTCACAGTCAGATCTAAGCTTTGTTTGAGTTATAGCTGAACTTTACCCCTGTTCCTTCCCTCCCCTCAGTCTGTGTCATAAATCACATTTCCCAATGAGGTGCACCCCTCCCAAGCCTGCTGCAGTAATCTGAGATCCAACTCTAGCCAAAAGTATGCGTTGAATGCGCTCCTCCCCCTCCCCTCACTATGGCAACGTTAGGACATATTTATGACAGTTTCACAAGTCCCTTGGGATCATGTGATCCGCTTCTGCAATCTTCTGACAGTCAAAGACAAGGAGGGAAGACAGATTCACTTCACAACCATGTCACGGACTTACCAACTGTAGTGATTCACTTAACAACTGTGGCAAGAAAGGTGGTAAAACAGGGTAAAACCCACGTAACAAATGTTTCACTTAGCAACAGAAATGTTGGGCCCATTTGTGGTCGTAAGTCAAAGAATATTTGTGGGGTCTTGTAGTCACATGACTGGGATTTAGAACATTTTTGCCTAAAAGCCATAATTTACTGCCAGTTTTTGGCAAAGACACCCCATAGCAAACAATAGGTTTGCTTAATGACCATGGTGTTTGCTTAACAACTGTGCATTCACTTGAAGACCATAGTGACTCATTTAATAGCTGTGATTTAAAAAAGGTAAAATCGGTCATGTGATGACCTGCTTTATGACCGTCATGACTTAAAAACATAATGGGCAGGCTCCCTAACTATTTGCTATGTAATTATTCCAAGTTAACCCAAAGGTAACCTTTTTCTTTCACCTGGACTTTCTGATTTTTCTTTGAATTATGTTTCACTTCTCATCCAAGAAGGGAATGGGGGAATCTTGTACAGAGATACTTTGGTACTCAACTGCTTTGAAACTCATTAAATTTGGTACTCAATGGATTCTGATTAGAACATTTTATCCAATATTTGTCTTTTGTTTAGTACTCAAAATGCAGGCTAAAGTTCCTGATTGATACCTTTCCAGGTGAAACAAAAGATTGACACATGTGTCACGCAGTAACTCTTGTCCTCTGCACATCTCCTTGTAGTCTTATCTTAGCTTCATATTGTGCATTTTTGTCAGTACAAGTGAAGATTTCATTTTATTTAATGTAAGTGTTTATTAATTTTTAGGTTTATTTCTCATGCAAAGTAACAATACACAACCCTATCTTTGTTATGTATTGTCTTAAAATTGTACATTGTCTTTGGTTTGGGAATGCATTAAATTTATTGACATTATTCCTTATGTGAAAAAAATGTCTGATATCATCCAGCCAGTTTACATGCCGAAGACAGGACTAGAAAATGACTCCTGGTGATTGGTTCAATATCACCCAACTGATTTTCATACTTTAGGCGAATTAGAACTCACTGTCTCTTGGTGATTGGTTCAATATCATCCAGCCAGTTTTCATGCTGAAGGCGGGACCAGAAAATGACTCGTGATGATTGGCTCAGTCACCTGCAAGCTTTCATGTCTAAGGTGGGACTTCAACTTACAGTCTCATACTTTCTAGCCTTTCTACTTTAATCGCTAAACAGTTGACAGAACAATTAATCAGTGTTAACTTCATTTTTCTGATTACAAGGTACACTGTCAGTCAGCAATGATCTCCTACAGAGTCGGGATATACCAATGCCTGTATTTAATCTCCCAAATGCATTTTTAAAAAGTGTACAATGCACATTATAATCCCTTCTGTGGAATTTTGCACAGTTCACCATGCAAAAATAGATATGCACATAAATGCACATAGTAGGGAAAAATGCATCATTTTTCTACAAAGCATCACAAACATTCCATTTATCTATTTATTTATTCAACATTTATATAACTGCTTGTCTTATATGAAATTCTGGATGGCTCTCAATCTATTGTATGTGTGTGTGTGTGTGTGTGTGTGTGTGTGTGTTGTATTTGTACTGATAAATAAATAAAGGGAGACTAGTATAGATCTATTTCGAGCTAATTAGCTCTCATCAGCTAGCCATACCCTTACTGGGATTTGAACCTGGGCTGTATTATATATTAGGCAGGAGTCTTAGCCACTAAGCCACAGGCTCTCCTCCTTATCAGTTGAGCCAGGGAAATAGGTATGTATTTGTGTTACAACCCCTGGTATGCCTAAATATGGGAGGAAGCTCACTACTCCCTCTTTCTGTCCTTCGGCTCATCACAGAAGACCATGCAGACAGAAAACCATATTTTTATTTTTAATGTTGCCTTTTTATATTTGTGTTGTATTTGTGCTGATAAATAAAAGGGAGACTTTATTTATTTGAGCATACCAGGGGTTGTAACACACACACATACATACATAAATACATACATGTATGTATGTGTGTTACAACCTCTGGTATGCCCAAATATGGGAGGGAGCTCACTACTCCCCCTTTCTGTCCTTCGGCTCATTACAGAAGACCATCCAGGCAGAAAACCATATTTTTATTTTTAATGTTGCCTTTGCTATGTTTGTGTTGTATTTGTGCTGATAAATAAATAAAGGGAGACTAGTATAGATCTATTTCAAGCTATTTTAGCTCTCATCAGCTAGCCATACCCTTACTGGGATTTGAACCTGGGCTGTATTACATATTAGGATATTACATATCCTGCTTAATATGTAATACAGCCCCCCCCCCCCCCCCACACACATATATATATATATATATATATATATATATATATATATATATATATATATATATATATATATATATATATATATATATATATATATATATATATGGAGCGCATAATACCACGGTACGTGCATGATGGAAATATGTAATCAATTTTATCGTTACATAAGAGGAGGCAGGAAAAGAGAATGTTTGCCTTATACACACCCACTGCCTAACTTGGGAAAAAGACTTACAAAAAAAAATGTATTTGAAAAGATTGGATTAAAATGGGCAACATATTCCTGCTTAATTCATACTTCTTGAACCAAAAGCAAAGCATTTTATAAAAACTATAAGAGAAGAATTGTTCATTTCTAAAAAAAACCATCGTTTTGGCTGCTCACAGAGCCTCCTGGAACCAATTCATCAGGGGTGAAATTCAGCTGGTTCTGACCGGTTCTGGAGAACCGGTAGCGGAAATTTTGAGCAGTTCGGAGAACCGGTAAATACCACCTCTGACTGGCCCCACCCCCATCTATTCTCTGCCTCCCGAGTCCCACCTGATCAGGAGGGAATGGGGATTTTGCAGTAACCTTCCCCTGCCACACCCACCACACTATGCGCACAGAACTGTAGTAAAAAAAATTGAATTTCACCACTGCAATTCATGATGAGTCCCTAGGTTGCATTGCAAATGGTTATGAGTGTTAAAACAGTTAAGATGCTCAACCAGAGAAATGGGGGGGGGGGGGATATATTGCAGTCATGTGAGTTGGATTGATTATTGTGATTTATTTTGCTGACTGATCAATTCCATTTTTAAATTATCGGGAATTGCTATTAAATTATAGCTCTAGGAATATTGTATTTGCAATTTTGTAATAATATCAATAAAGAAATATGGACGACTTGCTTTGCATTATCAGAAAGCAGTTTAGGGCTGGCTTTTAAAACATTTCTTTACTTGATTTTTTTCCCCCAGCATGTCTGAAAATTCCTTCCAAATTTCTTTTGGTCAACTGGAAGGGGCAGTTGATTCAGAAGAAATACGTTTTAATTTCTTTTAGGGCTAGTGCCCTGTTTTAAAAGGAAAAAAAATATCAGAAACAAACTGCTGGCATTCTGCTCTTAGAACCATTCATTTAGTGACTGAACAGAACAGCATTGAAAAAAATGACATTAGTAGGGTTAATTTGCTCACTGCCTGGAGTGCAATTATGCCATGTCATTTGTTTATTTATTTGCCCAAACCATGTACAAGATAACAGGTATAAGTATGAACATGGACTTGAACAAAGGAAATGAGTACAAATAAATTGGGAAATAGGACAGGGATGGAAAGCACACCTGTCCCCTTTATGGACCTCTTGGGAATGGGGTGAGGTCCACGGTGGACAGTTTAAGATTGAAGCTGTGAGGGTTTGAGGAGGTAACAATGGAGTCAGGTAGAGCATTCCAGACACTGACCACTCTTGCTGAAGTATTTTCTGAATGGAGTTTGGAGCGGTTTACCTTGAGTTTCTATCTATTGTTTGACTGTGTATTATTGGGGTTGAAGCTGAAGCAGCCCTTGACAGGTAATATGCTGTAGCAGACAATTTTGTGTACTATACTAGACCGCAGGTGGCACAGTTCCAGATTGTCCAAGCCCAAAGTTTCAAGCCTGGTGGCATAAGGGATTCTATGGTGAGCAGAGGAGTGGAGGACTCTTCTCGTGAAATACCTCTGGACCTGCTCAATCGCATTAATGCCCCATATACAGTGTGGATTCCAGGCAGATGAGCTGTCAGCCATGACAACTATGGCAGGCTCATTTGTTGAGTCAGGCTTCCATCCTTCCAAAGTTGCTAAAATGGGGACCCAGATTCTTTGGGGGAAATAGGCTGATTCTGTAAACTGTTTAGAAAAAACTATAAAGCACTGTGAAGCAGTATATAAATGCTATTGCTGCTGCTATTATTGCATGCTTACGACCGCTGTAACATCCCCATGGCCACATGAATAAAATTCTGACATTTGGCAACTGGGCATATATTTATGATTCTTGTGACGTCCTTGGATCATGCGATCCCCTTTTGCGACCTCCTGAGAAGCAAACTCAATGGGGAAGCCACTTAACAACCACTGTGTTACTAACTTAACAACTGCAGGGATTCACTCATGGCAAGAAAGGTCATGAAACGGGGCAAAACTGACTTAACATCTATCTTGCTTAGCAACAGATGGACTCAATTGTGGTCATAAGACAAGGACTAGAAGTCTTCTACTGTATCTGAGTTCTTTTGAGAGAACAGACTTTGTGCCAATCAACTGTTGGAAGAAATGTTCTTCTGGGTTCAGTTCCAAGTGGGGAAAAAGAGACTGAAAACATGAAGGCTGCTTGGAAAGATGGTTTAATGGTGGACAGGATCACATGGTTTGAGGTCCTGGGGGGAAAAGTGATCACATGCTTCGAAGTTGTTGAATGGAGAAAAAGAAGCGAAGGGGCTTGCTGAGAGTTTCTAAGTTTTTTATTACTTTCTGTTCGGCCCCACCTCTCTGCTTCCTGTTCCTGTGTAAGAAATGTATTCTGATTGGTTGTCAGACTCCCCAGGAGTCTTAGCTAACCTAGGTTATGTGTCTTTTGAGCTTGGTTGTGTTGCTTGGTGTGTGAGATGGATAAAGGGCTATTGTTATCATGCCTTAATCCCATCACCCTGGAACTGAAGGGAAGAGATCTTGGTTATGTAGAATAGACTGGCTCAGGCATTTTAATGACAAAGGGAGGGGGCTATTAAGAATGAGTCTGTTTCCTGCCTAAAAACACGTTTCCCCATTTCTGATCCAGGGAAATATAATATTCTGCCTTCTTAATATTTCCCAGGATATTTCATTTTTCTATCAGAGGGGTGGGTTTTAAGTTCCTATGCAACGTTTCTGCAAATATCTGTCCCACCTCTTACTATTGCAAGCAGCCCTTGAGAATTCTCCATCTAGGACGACATGATGATATCATCACACATACATTCCAGAGCAAGATGTCATGACGCCAGTATGAAATTTATAGTGGTTCAGTGCTAATTTTGCCAGGTGGGTGTCATTGTCTTAATGCCATTAGTTGTAATGGTATTGGGGGGGGGGGTAGGAAAAACTTTTGGGAGTCAGGGAGAAGAGATGCTGCCTAGATGTCTATGGAGATTCTCAGTCATCCAGGTCATAGTTATCCCAAAGGTGCTTTTTCAAGAGGAAGCTGGACTGTCTGGTTTTTTTTCTTTTCTTTTGAAGACGTTTCGCTTCTCAGAGAATGCAAATGTCCAGCTGTCTGCAAGGAGTATAAATCCTTCCGTTCCCCACCATGCAGTCAGAGCTGAAGAAGCTTCTTGGATGGAAGTGAAACATCTTGAGAGAAAAATCAGAAAGTCCCATTGCCTCTTGAAAAAAGCAAATTTGGAATGAGATGCTGCCTAGGGGACAGTCAGAGAAGAATAATAAGAAATGATATGAAATTATATTTGGGTGTGCGGAAACACCATCCCAGTAAAACATAAACTGAGATTTGAAAGAGACACCTATAATAATAGAAAAAGAAAGAGAGAGAGGAGGAGAGAACGAGAGGAAGAGGAGGGAAGGAAGAAAGAGGTAAGGAGAAGAGGATGGGAGGGAGAGAAAGAGAAAGAGAGAAGGTAGGAAGGGGAAGGGGAAGAGTAGGAGTAATACAATACAATACAATACAATACAATACAATACAATACAATACAATACAATACAATACAATACAATACAATACAATACAATACAATACAATAGTAGAGTTGGAAGGGACCTTGGAGGTATTCTAGTCCAACCCCCTGCCTAGGCAGGAAACCCTATACCGTTTCAGACAGATGGCCATCCAACATCTTCTTAAAGACTTCCAGTGTTGGGGCATTCACAACTTCTGGAGGCAAGCTGTTCCACTGATTAATTGTTCTAACTGTCAGGAAGTTTCTCCTTAGTTCTAAGTTGCTTCTCTCCTTGATTAGTTTCCACCCATTGCTTCTTGTTCTACCCTCAGGTGCCTTGGAGAATAGTTTGACTCCCTCTTCTTTGTGGCAACCCCTGAGATACTGGAACACTGCTATCATGTCTCCCCTAGACCTTCTTTTCATTAAACTAGTCATAGCCAGTTCCTGCAACCGTTCTTCATATGTTTTAGTCTCCAGTCCCCTAATCATCTTTGTTGCTCCTCTCTGCACTCTTTCTAGAGTCTCCACATCTTTTCTACATATTGGTGACAAAAACTGAATGCAGTATTCCAAGTGTGGCCTTCCCAAGGTATTATAAAGTGGCATTAACACTTCACGTGATCTTGATTCTCTCCCTCTGTTTTAGCAGAATTTGTGCCCAGTCTTGTCTCCCTATCTTTGACTTGTTGGGAGTCTAGAGCAATAAAGACAGACAGAAAAAGAGATTTTAAAGAAAATATTTGGATAGCCAAGAGACAAGCTATTCCCCCTAAGCAGAGCAAACCAGAAATGGAATCATCGTCTGCAGATGCAAAAGTTTGGACCAAGTTGGTGTTTTTTTTGTTTTTTTTTACATCTGATTGAAATGGATGCTTGCGGAATGGAGGAAAAACACAACACGCAGAGAGGAATTTAGCTTTCCCGCGCAGGGGCTCATTCAGAATTCCTGAATTGCTGGAAACGGATAGAAAGACTATCATGCCAACCGAGCAGGGCAGAAACAGACAGACAGAGTCAAAGGGAGAGATGGAAACAGCAACATTTGAATGAGATGGACTGCTTTCAGACGAAGGCGGTCATGCTAATACAATGTCACAAATGAGTGAAGGAGAATTGTTAACATATCCATGGTCAATTGGGCAGCGAGACACTTAAAGGACTGGTTATTTTCTCACTAGTTGCCTTCTGATTGTTGCTTTTAAAAAAACAGCAGATAGAGAGGAAGCCAAGAAAGGTTCGCTGAAGTGCATCCTTTGAAACAACACCTGTTACAAACACCGCTCATGATACCTGAAGATCTCTCTCTCTCGGAGATGGGGCTACCATTTTGCATCCAGGTGGAATACCTTAGAAAGCACCCCTTTTAATTACAGCTAATCCTAGGTTTATGATCACACGTGGATCACAATTCCTCTTGCTAAGCAAGAGCCTCCCTTGTTCAGTGTGTCACACCCAATTTTATGACCTCTTATTGACACTGTCATTAAGCGAATCATGCAGCTGTTAAATAAACCAGCTAAAGTTATTTGTAAAAATAATAAAGGTGGGATAGAAATAAATAAGGGAATTCGGTGGCCCAGTGACTAAGACACTGAGTTTGTCAATCAGAAATGTTGGCAGTTCGGCGGTTCGAATCCCTAGCATCGCATCACAGAGTGAGCTCCCGTTATTTGTCCCAGCTTCTGCCAACCTAGCAGATCGAAAGCACATAAAAATGAAAGTAGAAAAACAGGAACCACCTTTGGTGGGAAGAAAACAGCGTTCCGTGCGCCTTCGGTGTTTAGTCATGCCGGTCACATGACCATGGAGATGTCTTCGGACAGCGGTGGCTCTTCAGCTTTGAAACAGAGATGAGCACCGCCCCCTACAGTCAGGAATGACTCACACATATGTGTGAGGGGAACCTTTACCTTTAGCTTGGAAATAAATAAAAAGAAAAGGGTGGGGCAGAGAAGTGGGTAGCATAGGGTCATGACGAAAAATAGATGCCATTGAATTGAAATATTGTTTAACAGGAAGCAAAACCAGCACATGTTTATCCTGACATGCTCTTATAAAAATTGCAATTTTTTTCCTTCTATTAAACCAGAAAAAAGGAGATGTAGTGGCAACCTCGGGGGGAGGGCGACTGGAAGACCACACTCAATAATTTGCAGGGGCTACAGGCTAAGACGCCTGTCCTAGTGAGCTTTGATCCAGAAATGAAGCCACAACGTAGAGTTTATATTTCAATAAGAGTTGCTAATCCTAGTTTCTTGACAAGATTCCTTCATGAAAATGATGACGACGTGTTCAGAGGCGCCCTTAATATTCCGTAAATCTTGCAATAACCATTTGTAAGATGATGTGTTATTATCCTCATTACATTGCAAAGGAGAGTTTAAGACTGAGAGATAATGGCTAGCCTAAGGCATTTGCTGATAAAAATAAGGCATTCCGTCTAGGTGCCCAGCTAGGTGATTTTATGGCCCTGTTCATGCAGCACCCTGTTGCCAGAAGAGGCCACTTATATTCCTCCAGGGCTCTGAGATGTTGGGCATAAAAGGCATAATTTTACTCTGTGGTTTCTTCACAACACCTGGTATTTAAAACTATATTTCCCCTATTTCTCAAAATTCCATGATTTTTTTCCTCCTCTAAGTCATACTTTGCTCTGGCCCTCAAATATAATGGCTATAGTCCTAGACAGCTGATTGAATTCCAGCATTCTGATGATGTCCATCGCTGGGTATCTCTGTTTGATCTATCTTTTTTTTTTTTTAAAGAAGATTAGGAAGTTGGCCCTAGCTGTCTTTTTAATTTCCCCAATGCAGCACAGCTTTAGGACAGAATAACAGAGTTGGAAGGGACTTTGGAGGTCTTCCAGTTCAACCTTCTGCCCAGACAGGAAACTCCATAGCATTTCAGGAAAGTGGTTGTCCAATCTCTTCTTAAAAACTTCCATTGTT
This sequence comes from Natrix helvetica, assembly GCF_964273705.1. NCBI lineage: Eukaryota > Metazoa > Chordata > Lepidosauria > Squamata > Natricidae > Natrix > Natrix helvetica. Next base: position 134,524,756 of record NC_138554.1, on the reverse strand, counting down.
GGAGCAACCACAACTTCTGGAGGGAAGCCATTCTGTAGATTAATTGTTCTCCCTGTCAGGAAATTTATCCTTAGTTCTAGGTTGCTTCCCTCCATGTTTAGTTTTCACTCATTGCTTCTTGTCCTACCTGCATGTGCTTTGGAGAATAGCTTGACTCCCTCTTCTTTGTGGCAACCCCTGAGATATTGGAAGACTGCTATCATGTCTCCCCTGGTCCTTCTTTTCATAAGATTAGACAAGGTGGTTTTCAAAAATTTTTAGAACCTCTTCAGTAGGAATCGCCTGCTTTGTGGGAGTGGCTTGCCGGCCAGGTGGGAGTAGTTTGCCAGTCATGTGACTGAGTGGGAGTGGCTTGCCAGCCAGGTGGGAGTAGCTTGCCAGTCATGTGACTGAGTGGGAGTGGCTTGCCAGTCATGTGACTGGGTGGGTATGGACAACTTGTAAAATTTGGTGAAACTCACTTAACAATGCTCTTGCTTAGCAACCAAAATGTTGGCTCAGAAACTGGCATTTGAAGCACGCAAGTCTTAAAGCTGTCAAATTACAAGACTCTTGCACCCCTAACCCTTTCAGAAAAATAGCCCCAGGGATGTTCAAACTTGACAGCTTTAAGACTTGTGGACTTCAAATCCCAGCATTCCTCCTCCAGGCATGTTGGCTCAGGAACTCTGGCATTGAAGTATGCAAGTCTTAAAGCTGTCAAATTACAAGACTCTTGCACCCCTAACCCTTTAGAAAAAAACCCCAGGGATGTTCAAACTTGACAGCTTTAAGACTTGTGGACTTCAACTTCTCAGAATTCCTCCTCTCGCTCTTCATCTTGATGATGTGTGGACGGGGGGGGGGGGGAGCTGGAACCGGTTCTAAACGACATTGTAGATTTGTGGAACCTCTTCTATAGGTTAGAACTGGCAGGGACCCACCCCTGATTCAGTTCCTGCAACCGTTCTTCATATGTTTTAGTCTCCAGTCCCCTAATCATCTTCGTTGCTCTTCTCTGCACTCTCTCCAGAGTCTCCATATCTTTTTTATATTCCAGTGATCAAAACTGTGATGCAGTATTCCAAGTGTGGCCTTACCAAATCATTGTAAAGTGATACTAACACATTGTGAACAGTGTGGAAAATTTACTTATAAGCTCCTATCTGTTGCATCCCAGAAGTATCTACAGTGCAAGAAGCACAGAATAAGAAAACTTTCTGTGAGTGGAGGTTTGGCCCCTATCATACTCTTATTTACTTAAAATCCAGCTGGAGGCCAATTGTAATATTATTGATTTAATTAATTAGTTATTTTAGTTATTTGCTTTCATAGTTTGCCTCCCTTGACCTCCTCACACTCACGAACCCCTCCACACCATTATGCCCTTTCTAGGAGCCTGGGGAGGGCGAAAAAGGTCTCTCCCCTCTGAGGTACTCCTGAGGCTGCAAATGGCCTGTTTGCCAACTTCTGGTTGGACCAGAAGGTCCATTTTTCGCTCTCCCCAGGCTTCCAGAGCCTTTCTAGGAACCTGGAAAGGGCAAAAACGGCCTTCCGCACCCCTCCCAAAGGCCCACCAGAGGCCAAAAACAGCCTGTTTCCCAACTTCTGATGGGCCCAGAACAGTGGTGGTATACGACTGGTACGCCCCGGTACGGGCGTACTGGTGCCTGCTGGGAGTACCAGATATCGTTCTGGTACAGTGCTCCGGACAGCTCACCCGCCCGCCCGCTCTCCTTACTGCTATTTGAGTCGATTGGGGCTTTCGTGCACACGCACGGAGCGTACGGTGCCTGTGCGACGCTCCCCCGAACAGCTGGAGCATTGTGGGCGATAAGTAGGTATGTGCACGCTGCGCGCATGGTGCATGCATTCATGTGGTGGACGCCGGGGCCCCGTTGCAGCGTACCGGTTGCAACGGGATCCAGACCCCACCACTGACCTGAAAATCAGCTGGCCAGTGCGCGTTTTCGCACCACAGCCGAGTTTGCGTATCAACTGATATGGCTCCGTCTGTGCCATAGGTTCGCTATTATGGGTCTATAGAGATTCTCAATCAGGTCTTGGTTGTCCCAAAGGTGTTTTTTATTTCCAAAAAGCAACTGGACTTTCTTTGTTTTTCTTTGAAGATCTTTCTTTTCTCCTCTAAAAAGCTTCTTCAGTGAAGCACACACTCAGCAAACGGGTTGTTAAACTGGTAGGATCCCACCCCTGGTTGAAGTCCGCAAGTCTTAAAGATGCCACATTTGGAGATCCTGCTCTAGAGCAGAGGTCACGAACCTTTTGAACCTCAGGGACCACTAAATTCATAATTTTAAATCCTGTGGACCACTAATATGAATTTTTAAAAAAGATAAATAGTATTTAGTGCAATATAAAAAAAAGCAAATAATTTTGTTGCGGACCACCAAAGTTTTTCACTGGTTTATGACCACTGCTCGAGAGAACTCTATAATGAGTGAAGTTGGGGTGTGTGTGTGTGGATGTCCTTATTTTACGCCAAACTCTGTCCTTACAGAATTGCAATTTCAGTCTTTTGCTGTAAAAACTGCCAGAAAACTCAAAACATAAATATAACAACATAGTACTTAGTATAATCAACACGGCTTTTCCAAGTTTATTTATTTATTAATTAACTTTATTATATGCCACCCATCTTACTATGCAAAGCAATTCTGGGTTGCTTTTGCTATCACATGGTCTGTGGTGCATCCTCTTCTTGGACATCATGCACGCATTCTTCTGTCTTAAGGACTAGAAGCTTCAATTTTCCACTAAGATCTTCAAGCTACTGAGTTTTATAAGTCAGGAAATACATTTTTGTGTGTGTTCTCTCCTATATAAATATGCATGACTCTCCCCTCTCTACCCCCCTCTTCCTTTTTCCTCTCTCTCCCTTTCTCCTCTCTCTCTCCTCTCTGTCTCTTTCTCTTCTCTCTCCCCCTCCCTCCTTCCCTCCCCCTCTCTCCCTCTCTCCCCCCCTCTCTCCAATTTTGCTGCATTATTGTCATGAAGATAAAATTTACAACCCCAGCAGCAGAATTCACCATGATAATGTTGATTGATGGGTCTTCTTGGGTTAAAAAGGGAATTGTTGGACACAGCAAAACCCACATCCTCAACACAAGGCAGGCAAACGGCATTTGCTTCAACCGGCCCATTAACACAGAAAAACTCCTTCTACCTTTTGGTGATGGGTGAGAGCAAAGCTTTTACTTATTGGCTCCCTTGTGTGATATAAACCATCATTACAAGATACATTTTCTTTCCATTATACCGTAAGAAAAACCTTCCACCTTCTGACCTAAATATACATTTCCTCCAGGGCATCCTATTTGGTAAAGAACATGGTAGAAATCTAATCTCCTTTTAATCAATAAAACACCAAATGATGTTTCTATTTAATGCAAACTTTGCTCCTTGCCATGTAATGAACCTGTTTCTATTAAGGATACAACCATTAATGGAATAAGTAATGAGCTCCTGCTTAACTTCCTAATGCCACATGCTTCTAATTTCGCTCTGCAGTTTGGTTGTAAAGCTTAGGGAAAGCACTCTAACTGAGGAAATGCAGTGGAAGCTGCCTTTTGGATCATAAAACGTCAATTTCCTGCCTCTGAGGAAGATAAAGATGGTGATGATGATGATGATGACTCTCAGATCTCTGATAGCAATTCATTCTTGATAAGTGGCTCTTATGATGACATATTACTGGAACGCCGAGACAGCCTGCATACAGAAATACCGCTTATACTTAATATTGTTAATGTATTCCACTGCATTTCACGCAGTTCCAACAGGACTTTTGGAAGGGAGTTTGAGCTTTCTGCTTTCTTCCTCCAGCCCCAGTCCTTGTTCCTTGTACGCTGTGACTTCTAGATTGTAAATCTGAGAAACAGGACTTGGTTCCCCACTGTCGAAATTTGCAAGCTGCTTTGATGTTTCGGGGGGTGGGGGGATGATAGAACTCAAGGTTTAGCCTAGTGCCCTTACCTACTACAGGTTAAAGGCAAGATGGCAAGAAAAAACAAAATGCACAGATATACTATAGGTGGTGCCTTGCTCAATAGTAGTAACTGTGAGAGGTGTCTTGGAGTCCTAGTGGACAACCATTTAAATGTGAGCCAGCCGTGTGCAGCAGCTGCCAAAAAAGCCAACACAGTTCTAGACTGCATCAACAGAGGAATAGAATCAAGATCATGTGAAAATACCACTTCATAAGGCCTTGATAAGGCCACATTGGGAATACTGAATCCAGTTTTGGTTGCTGCGGTGTAAAGAAGACGTGGAGACTCTACAAAGAGTGCAGAGAAGAGTCACAAAGATGATGAGGGGACTGGAGACTAAAACATATGAAGAATGGTTGCAGGAACTGGGTATGTCTAGTTTAATGAAAAGAAGGACTAGGGGAGACATGATAGCATTGTTCCAATGTCTCAGGGGTTGCCACAAAGAAGAGGGAGTCAAACTATTCTCCAAGGCACCTGAGGGCAGAACAAGAAGCAATGGGTGGAAACCAATCAAGGAGAGAACCAAGTTAGAACTGAGGAGAAATTTCCGACAGTTAGAACAATTAACCAGTAGAACAACTTGCCTCCCGAAGTTGTGAATGCTACAACACTGGAAGTTTTTAAGAAGATAGCAATAGCACTTAGTCTTCAGTGGTGGGTTCCTACCGGTTCGGCCCGGTTCAGCAGAACCGGTAGTAGCTTGGCGGCCTGGGACCGGCAGCAACCCAGGCCTGCCTTGCCGCAAATTGGTTCTCCCAGTGGCACCATAGGCGCTGCCATCTTGTTTTTTGCTTCTGCGCATGCGCAGAGCAACTTTAGTGGTATGGAGTGCGCATGCGTGCATTGCGCTTCCCTGAGCAAACCAGCAGTAGTCTTTGCGGGAACCCACCCCTGTTAGACATATATACCACTTCACAGTGCTTTATAACCCTATCTAAGTGGTTTACAGAGTCAGCATATCGCCCTCAACAATATGGGTCTTCGTGTTGGATATCCATTTGTCTGAAGTGGTGTAGGGTTTCCTGCCTAAGTTGGAGGTCTTCTAGTTGGACTAGAAGACCTCCAAGATCACTAACCAACTCTCTTATTCTACTCCAGGTCAAAATTGACTTGTCTATGGAGATTCTCGGTCATCCAGGTCATAGTTGCTTTTTCAAGAGGCAACTGGAATTTGTGGTTTTTCTTTTATTTCTTTTATTTCAAAAGCTGGAAGCAAAATAATACACCGCCGGACGAATTAGTGATTAAAAAAACCTTGGATTGTGCAGAGATGGACAAATTAACCCTAAAATTAAAGGACAAAGAAGAATCGGAATACTACAAAATTTGGAATAAGTGGTATGAATGGTTGGAAAATAAGAAAAATAATTAAGGCGAAAACAATATACATAAATAAACATAGAACTGTATATAAAAGTAGGTAAATATGTAAAATATCATAAAAATGTATAGATAAGATGACATAACGATTGCAATATATGGTAAAGAGAGGAAAACATACATAGATATGACGATGTAACATTGTACAAACTGTTGATATAAAGATTGTAATATGTAATGAAAAGACAAAAACAATAAAAATTATTATTAAAAAAAAGTCCAGTTTCCTCTTGAAAAAGAACCCTTGGGTTAAAATTGACTTATGACCACAACTTTATATTGATAGGTGAGACAGTTGTTAAGTGAGTTTTATCCCATTTTACAACCATCCTTGCCACAGTTGTTGAGTGAATCCCTGGCTATTGTTAATAACACAGTTGTTCTATGAATCTGGCTGCCCCATTGGCTTTGCTCGCAAAAGGTGATTACATGATCCCCGGACATTGTGACCGTCATAAATAGGAACCAGTTGCCAAGCATCTGAATTTCAGTCATGTGACCGCAGGGATGCTTGCCATGGACATGAGAGTGAAAAATGGTCATAAGCAGGGGTGGGATTCAGCCGGTTCGCATTGGATCCGGCAAACCAGATGTTAATTTTGCACCTGGTCCACTGAACTGGCTGTTGCAAGGACCAGCTGGCCCTGCCCAACCCTCCCCTCTCCTCCCAGAAGTCTCCATGCAGCCCATTCATCATGCCAGGTAAGTGCAGGCCCTGTAAGGAGGTTCAGGGTGGGGAAAAAATGGGTCTCCCGGAAGTCCAGAAACTGTTTCCAGTCTCCGGAGGGCATTCAGAGCTTGGAGAGGTCGTTTTCACTCTCCCGGAGGTTCGAGAAAAGCCTCTGGAGCCCGGGAAGGACGAAAACACAGCCCGCCGTGGTGCAGAAGGCCGAGTAGGCCACGCCCACCATGGCCACACCCACGCAGCAACTGGGTAGAAAACTGGTTGCTAACATTTTTCAATCCCAGCCCTGGTCTTAAGTCACTTTTTCCTGTGCCCTTCTAACTTCAAATGGTCACTAAATGAATGGTTGTAAGTCAAGGACTACCTGTACATCAAAGTGAGACTTCAAGAGTCATGACAGGCATCTCCATATGTGGTCTGGGTGCCATAAAAACTTCGGCAATATCTTTTGAAACTTTTAGTCATCCTGTCCCATAAAGGGGGAAGTGAGGTGGACAATGAACCAGGGTGAAAGACTAGAGAACAGAGGATTTAGAGAGAGAGAGAGAGAGAGAGAGAGAGACAGAGAGACAGAGAGAGACAGAGAGAGACAGAGACAGAGAGAGAGGGAGGGAGGGAGGGAGGGAGGGGGGGGAGAGAGAGCGCCATGGAATATCTTTGAATTTTGCTACGAATGTTGATTCTGCCTCTCCCATCCTACCCAAAGAGAAGAGAAGCAGAAGGGAAGTTTAGATATTGCCAAGAACAAGCGGGGGAGGGGGGGGGTAAAAGATGAAAAATGCCCCTGTGATTTGCAATCTGACAATCTTGTTCCATTTTGAGTCCCTTTTTAAAATGTATAGGTGCTGTTTCAGTGTTAACAAATGGCCCTTTGGGGCGATAAAGCATGCAAATTGGCCTGCCGAGTATTTTAGAGGCAAGAGATTTCCCTGTTCAAATATCATAAATATCTCCACGTAGGAGCTGTGCTAACATTGGACTGGCCTCTTTCTGAGCATTAACTAATTCTCACAGAAGTGCCTCTTGCAGCAGGAAGATTTTTTCATATGTCATCTATCAATTCTTTGTTTTTAAAGATGGAGGCAGTTTGAGACACGGCCTCACCTGACATATATCAAAAATGGCATTTTCTGCTATAGCAAGATTTTTAGGATCTTGTTGCGGCTGTTAAGGGTGTGCATTTATGTTGGTGCAAATGCACATAAGAAACCAGACTGGGCCATCTGCTAGGAACAGGAGAAAAACTGTGAACAGTAAGGAAAGGTGGGGTTTGGATTCGGGGAGTGTGTCCTGCACAATTGATTGAGAGGAAGAGGGGGACTTATGTTCATTTGGAGAGGAAGGGATCACAGGAGAGTAAGCAGGCACACAATGGAGAACAGTCTGGGCTGGTTGTTTAAATGTGTCCGGAACTAATGACTCTAGTACATTTCAATATGTATTCCCCATTCTGTGCCCGTTTACTCTCTTGTAATCCCTTCTTCTTCAATCTCTCCACTCTGCAAGAAGGTGTGGGGGGAGGGAAAACTCAGGCATAGGATGATATAATGTAATAGTAATTATAATCACATGGCAGGGACACTGCAATGGTTAGGGTTAAGGTTAGGGTTAGGGTTAGCAGCCCAATCCATTGCAAGAGGCATGCATCCCTCTTAGGGGATATTAGCTTGCAAATGATCACTTTTGTTGGATTCTGGTTTAATGTTGGCCTACCTAGAAAGCAAGCAACCCTCCATAAAGTAAATCAGCCTCTCCTCCCTTAGATAGCAATGAACCTTTGGGATATCAACAGTAGTGGGATTCAAAAAAAATATTACTGATTCTGTGGGCATGGCTTGGTGAGCATGTCAGGGTAAGGTTACTGCAAAATCCCCATTCTCTCCCAATCAGCTGGGACTTGGGTGGCAGAGAATAGATCAGGGTGGGGCCAGCCAGAGGTGGTTTTTGCCGGTTCTCTGAACTACTCAAAATTTCCGCTAGCGGTTCTCCAGAACTGGTCAGAACCTGCTGAATGCCACTGCAGGATGCCAAGATCTCTGCTGCGGTTCCTCCTTGTTCAACAGTTGAAGGTCAGTGTGACACCGGCCACCTGTAAAGATTATGTGGTTGCAGTTTGGCTTCTTACTCTTTTGTTGTTTGTTTTTTAAATTCTATTTTCTGAGCCATTACTGCATCAGAAATGAAGATCAATTGAATTTGATCCCGGCACAATTGCATTATGCAGCCAAGAGCTCTTTTATTCCAAATTGGATGGGGCAGCTTGCTTCGTACGTAAGTCCTTTTAACACCACCCTCCTCCTCCTCCACATCCATACCCACGCATTTCCAAAATGCAATGCAGATAGTCCTTGACTTATGACCACAATCGAACCCAAAACGTCTGTTGCTAAGTGAGATAGCGGCCAAGTGAATTTTGCCTCATTTTAACAACCTTTTCCCCCCAGTTGTTAAGCGAATGGCTGCAGTTGTAAAGTCAGTAACACAGTTGTTAAGTGAAGTTGTCTTCCCCATTGACTTTGCTTGTCTGAAGGTCACAAAAGGAGATCACATGACCCCACGATAGTGCAACGGTCATAAATGTGAGTCAGTTGCCAAGCGTCTGAATTTTGCTCATGCAACCATGGAAAGATTGCAGTGGTTGTAAGTGGGGGAAAATGGTCATAAGTCACTTTTTCAGTGCCGTTGTAACTTTGAACAGTGACTAAATGAACTGTTGTAAGTCAAGGACTCCCCCCACCCATGCATGGGATGGAAAGCGAGGGTAGCAACAATGTTACAGGACTCTCTCTTCCCAATGGGGTCTATCCATCCTGTTAATAAGATAGGATAGGATAGGATAGGATAGGGTTAGGGTTAGAGTTAGGGCAGCGATGGCGAACCTTTTTTGGCTCGCGTGCCATAAGTGGGGGGAGTGCATGGGGGTCGTTTGCAGGCATGCTGCACCCATAATGCAATGTGCGACCCCCCCAGTGCACATGCACGCACTACAGGTGTGACCCCCCCCCATTTTGCATGCTTTTTTCACCCTCCCCGAGCTCCAGAGGCTTTATAGGAGCATGGGGAGGGTGAAAACAGCCTCCCCCGCCTCCCCAGAAGCCCTCCGGAGGCTTCAGGGACCTTCAGGAGGCTTCCCTGAAGCCTCCAAAGCAGTCAAAACGACCTCAGAGTGTCGTTTTAAGCGTTCCGAAGGCTTCAGGGACCTTCAGGAGGCTTCCCTGAAGCCTTCAGAGAGCTCAAAATGACCCTTTTGAGTGCTCTGAAGGCTTCAGGGACCTTCAGGAAGCTTCCCTGAAGCCTCCGGAGCAGTCAAAACAACCCTCAAAGCAAACAGGAAGTCCATTTCCAAACTTCTGTTTTGTCCATAGGGCTGGTTTTTTGCACTCCAGAGGCTTCAGGGAAGCTCATGAAGCCTCCGGAGGGTCTCCGGGGGGGGGGGGGGCGGGGGAGGCTCTTTTCGTCCTCCCCAGGCTCCTATAAAGCCTCTGGAGCCTGGGGAGGGCGAAAAATGGCTTTAAAAAAGGGTGAACTCAGCTGGCCAACGCACACATGCACGCTGGCCAGCTGACAGGGCAGCGCCTTGCGTGCCCTGACAAATGGCTCCACGTGCCACCTGTGGCACGCGTGCCATAGGTTCGCCATCACTGGGTTAGGGTTAGGGTTAGGGTTAAGATAAGATAAGATAAGAAGTAGAGCAGAGCAGAGCAGGGAGGGGAATGGAATGGAAGGGAATAGAATAGAATTACAGAGTTGGAAGGGACCTTGCAGGTGTTCTAGTCCAACCCTCTGCTAAGGCATATATCATTCCAGACAAATAGTTGTCCAATCGTTACTTAAAAATTTCTAGCAACATGAGGACAAAGAGCTAAGGTGTCTTTTCCCTCCCACTGTCCCTTGTGATGCCAAGTTGTGTGAACAGATCAGACCAAAAATGTTGGTGGGGAGGGTGTCATACATGTAATTTTCAACTTCCAACTATTCACTTAGCGACTATTCAAAGTTACAATGGTACCGAAGTAGTGACTTATGGCTGGTCGCAGCATCCCTACAGTCGAGTGATCAAAATTCAGAGACTTGGCCTGTATTTACAACAGTGGGGTATCCTGGGGGTCAGGTAATTATGGCCATTATGTGACCTTCCCAGCTGGCTTCCACCAAGCAAAATCAATGATTAAATGGTTAAAAATAGCTGGAATTGGGTATGTCTAGTTTAATGAAAAGAAGGACTATGGGAGACATGATAGCAGTCTTCCAATATCTCAGGGGTTGCCACAAAGAAGAGGGAGTCAAACTATTCTCCAAGGCACCCGAGGGTAGAACAAGAAGCAATGGGTGGAAACTAATCAAGGAGAGAAGCAACTTAGAACTGAGGAGAAATTTCCTGACAGTGAGAACAATTAATCAGTGGAACAGAAGTTGCCTCCAGAAGTTGTGAATGCCCCAACACTGGAAATTTTAAAGATGAGATTGGACAACCATTTTTCTGAAATGGTCCTCCACGGTCCCTTCCAACTATTCTATTCTATTCTATTCTATGCTATGCTACGCTACTCTACTCTACTCTACTCTACTCTATTCTATTCTATTCTATTCTATTCTATTCTATTCTATTCTAGTGGAGAACTGCTTCTTTAAATCCATCATCCTCCGCTTTCTCTGGCCTGAGCTGGGATGTAAAGTGAGGACTCAGGAGATTTCCTTTAAAGCCAAGATAAATGATGTGTGTCAGTATTTTCTGAGAAGTAGTGACCAACCTCATTTTTCCCTGTGTAACCTCAGCAAGAGTGATATCCACATCTCCTAAAGTGAAGTGAAATGGTTATTTGTGTGAAACCTTGACCCCAGCTGACATTGCTCACCTGGCCCAATGAAGCTGTCACAGTTCAAGAGGGCATCCAGCTGAATTCAGGAAAGCTAAAAAAAAAACCCTTTTCTGTTCAGCTCCTTTTGTAAAGGGGCCGCAAATAATAATTTGCAGTGTGTTTCTTTGGGAATTATCCATCTGCATACTTTTGTGAGAGGGAAGGAGGGAGAAGGGAGGGAGGGAGGGAGGGAGGGTGGAGAGGAAGGGAGGGAGGTGGGAAAGGGAAGGAAGGAGGAAGGAAGAGAGGGAGGAAAGGGAAGGAAGGAGGAAGGAAGGGAGAAGGAAGGAATGAAGGAAGGAAGAGAGGGGGAAAGGAAAGGAAGGAGGAAGAAAGGGAGAAGGAAGGAAGAGAGGGATGAAAGGGAAGGAGGAAGGAAGGGAGAAGGAAGGAAGGGAGAAGGAAGGAAGGAGAGAAGGAAGGAGGGAGAAGGAAGGAAGGAAGGAAGGAAGGAAGGGCTGAAGGGAGGGAGGGAGGAAAGGGGAGGAAGGAGGAAGGAAGGGAGAAGGAAGGAAGAAGATGGAGGGAGAAGGAAGGAAGGAAGGAAGGAAGAGAGGGGAAAGGGAAGGAAGGAGGGAGGGAGGGAGGGAGGGAGAAGGAAGGAAATACAGAAAGGAATACTGCAAAGTTTAATCAAATCCCAGGTGATAGTCTGTGTTCCAGCCCTCAAAGCAAAAATTTGATACTTCTGATCCAGGGGCAACTGAAGAGGGCTATGAAAATTCAAGCTAGAATCTGCAAGTATGTGATATAGGATAGGATAGGATAGGATAGGATAGGGTTAGGGTTAGGGTTAGGGTTAGGGTTAGGGCAGTGATGGCGAACCTTTTTTGGCTCGCGTGCCATAAGTGGGGGGAGTGCATGGGGGTCGTTTTCAGGCATGCCGCACCCATAATGCAATGTGCGACCCCCCAGTGCACATGCACGCACTACAGGTGTGACCCCCCCATTTTTGCATGTTTTTTTTGCCATCCCCAAGCTCCAGAGGCTTTATAGGAGCATGGGGAGGGTGAAAACAGCCTCCTCCGCCTCCCCGGAAGCCCTCCGGAGGCTTCAGGGACCTTCAGGAGGCTTCCCTGAAGCCTCCGAAGCAGTCAAAACGACCTCAGAGTGTCGTTTTAAGCGCTCCGAAGGCTTCAGGGACCTTCAGGAGGCTTCCCTGAAGCCTTCAGAGAGTTCAAAATGACCCTTTTGAGTGCTCCGAAGGCTTCAGGGACCTTCAGGAAGCTTCCCTGAAGCCTCCGGAGCAGTCAAAACAACCCTCAAAGCAAACAGGAAGTCCATTTCCAAACTTCTGTTTTGCCCATAGGGCTGGTTTTTTGCATTCCAGATCAAAGCTCTGTCCTGATTGTATGTCTGTTGGCACAAGAAAAAAAAGGGCAGGAATATTACCAGAGGTAGGATTCAGCAGGTTCTGACCAGTTCTGGAGAGCCAGTAATAGAAATTTTGAATTATTCAGAAAACCAGTAAATACCGCCTCTGACTGGCCCCACCCACATCTATTCCCTGCCTCCCGAGTCCCAGTTGATCAGGAGGGAATGGGGATTTTGCAGGAACCTTGCCCTGCCATGCCCACCAAGCCATGACACACCCACCAAACCACACCCACAGAACCGGTAATAAACATTTTTGAATCCCACCACTGAATACAACTGTCATTGAAGGTCCCATCGTTGGAAACTGCCCCAATACAATGAGATATGGTACAGTCCTTAGTTCTAAATTTCCACATATAAACTATCAGCCCTTTGAGGTAAGAGGCATGACAGGGTCCCCAAAGTGGGCTTCTATTGTATATCATAATTTTGAAAGCCCGTCCAAATTTGTTTCTGTCCCATCTTACACTAAACAACTTTTCTTTCTCAAAGTTTCCTCTTTTTCAGATCTGGATTACCTTTCATAATTTGCTCATTCACATCCTTATTTTCAAAGTTAGAGATGTATTCCTTCACAATGAATGAGAATTGTGGCTACAGGAGAGGGCATTCTGTAATATGTAAAGATTGTAAAAATTAGTTCTGTTTTTTTTTTAATGTTTCCTGATATTTTGAGTGATGTCTAAGGGCCATCATAATTACTACCCACATTCAGAGCACCTAGGCTCCAAATATTGGATGCATTCTCAATAATGACCTTCAGTTACACAATAAAGTGTGAATCCAGTTGTGATGCTAGGCAGTATATTCCCACATATATCTCTATGATATCCTGCGGCTTGTCAGTTAATTGATGAAAGTGAATATTAATACTTCTGTGAAGAGAGGAGACTTTGTTTATGCATCTATATATGAAATGCTATTTGAGGTAATAACATAAAACAAGCAACAGTAAAATATCAATAAAGCATCATAAAAACATCAATAAAAACCATCCAGGCTAACAGCAGAGGCAGGGAGGGGGGGGCGGGGAAGCACACATCTCAAATTCAAGAGAGTATATGTAGATCCGGGTTGAGTCTTTGTGGTTCTCTGATCTTGGTTGTTTGTCTGGTGTTAATCCCCGTTTATCTGGGTGATGGCTGCTGCAGAGGATATGTTCTGCTCCAGAGGTGGATTTCACAGAAGTTTGTCACTAATTCGCCGTGCGCATGACCAATCGCTTCAGAAGCGCATGTGCCTTCCGCGCATGTGCTTTGCTGGTGCGCGTGGCTTACACGTATGTACGCAGCTTAAAAATGTGGCTAAATAGGATGGCATAGAACCGGGATTGGTGAGTAGACCCACCTGCAGATCGCCATTATCGGTTCATTTGAACCAGTCCGAACCGGCTGAATACCACAACTGTTCTGCTCTTTTTGTTTCCTTCTTAGTTTTTGTATTGCCTCTTTTGATTCAAGAAGAAAACAATCTCTTAATTAAGTAACATCCAAAGAGAACATCTCCCATCCATTTGGCACCACAACTGGCAGGGCAAGCTTCTATTCAGGTAATCCTTGACTTACAGCTATTCATTTAGTGACCAGTTACAATGACACTGAAAAAAAATAACATAACCATTTTTCACATGACCATTGCAACATCCCTAGGATCACATGATCAAAATTCAGACACTTGGTAACTGGCATATATTTATGCCGCATGTGTCCTGATCATCTTTTGTGACCTTCTGACAAGCAAAGTCAATGGATTCACTTAACAACCATGTTGCTAGCTTAACTACTGCAGTGATTCTCTTAATAACTGTGGCAAGGAAGGTCATAAAATGGGGCAAAACCAGTAGTGGTATTCAGCCAGTTCAGACTGGTTTTGGCGAAATGTTAGTGGGCGACCTGAAGGTGGCGTCCCCCCTCCCCCTCCCTGGCTCTATGCCATCCTATTTAGCCATGTTTTCTAAGTCATGTGCATACATGCAAGCTGCGTGCGAGAGCAAAGTGCATGCACAGCGCTCTCTCACAGTTTCGGTGTGCGATGAACCGGAAGTAAAATTATGTGAAATCCACCTCTGGGCAAAATCCATTTAACAACTGTCTGGTTTAGCAAAGGAAATGTTGGGCTCACTTGTGGTGATAAGTCAAGGAGTGTCTGTATATAAATAGGGAGCAAACTCCCCCACACTGGTTACGTTATCGAGTTGGGTAATCGAATGCCTGCAAGTTAACAGCCCAAGCTGAGAGAGAACCAGGAACTTCATCTGACTGTTATTTTCTGTAGTGCCTAGCGATACAGAGAAGTCTCCATTGGATATCAAACTTTTAATAAACTCGGTGTCTGCCAAACCTTCCAGAAAGGGCATCCAATAGAGAAATCTTACCTCCCATCATCTAAAATGCATCCAGGGGTTTTCACCTCCCTTGTTAGCTAAGGCCATGGCTAGGCAGGTAGAGAGTGTTCTTCCTCCTTTCACATCGACCATGTCCTACACCTGGAGGGCCAAATTATTTTCCTTGATCTTAGAGCTACTTTGAAAGCAATACAGGTGGCCATCAACTTATGACCACAATTTATTTTATTTATTTATTTTCAAAATTTATAGACCGCCCCCTCTCCCCGAAGGGACTCGGGGTGGTGTGCAGGCATCACATTAAAAAACAGATACAAAAAATAAATACCCTTACATACCCTTAAAAGCGAATTAAACCTAAATTCAGCTGTACAGAATAATAAAAGTTAAAATCAGCTAAAAAGCGTACCCCTAAAAATTTAAAAATGCAGACTTGAGGGACTAAAATTTGGGATTAGGCCAGGCCGGCTAAATTGAACAGGTGGGTTTTAAGTTTCTTACGGAAGGAGCGGAGGTCGGTGGTAGTTCTGATGTCCGGGGGGAGGTCATTCCAGAGGGTCGGGCCCATCACAGAGAAGGCCCTACTCCTGGGCGTCGCCCGCTGGCATTGCCTAGTGGACGGCACCCGGAGGAGTCCCTCTCTGTGAGAGCGAATCGGCCGAAGTGATGTATGGGGCAGGATACGATCCCGCAAATAGCTAGGTCCTGTGCCATGGAGCTCCAAATTTCTGTTGTTAAATTAGATATGTATTAAGTGAGTTTTGCCTCATTTTACGACCATTTTTGCCCAAAGTTGTTAAATGAATAACTGCCATTGTCAAGTTAGTGACACGGTTGTTAAGTGAATCTGGCTTCCCCATTGATTTTGCTTGCCTGAAGGCCGCAAAAGGGGACCACATGACCCTAGGACACTGCAACTGCCATAAATATGAATCAGTGGCCAAACATCTGAATTTTGATCACATGACCACGAGAATGCTGCAAGGGTCGTAAATGCGAAATAAGATCATAAATGAATTTTTTCAGTGTCATTATTTTGAATGGTCACTAAATGAGTGGTTGTAAATCGAGGACTACCTGTAATCCAATTCAGTCCCTAGGGACCATATCCATATCATTTTTATAATGATATTATAGACATTGTTTGCCATGATTTTCTCAAGAACTGTGTTTTTCAGCCTCGGTGATTTTAGTTTTAGTTTATTGTCATTGAACCTCACACAACAAAATTAAAAGCCATCTTCGGTGTACATTATACATATAAAAACACACATCCACATTCAATACAATTGAATTGAAACCCCCTGATACTGCATTAACATTGCACTATACAGTGGAATTCAATATAGTTACCGCTCCGGGATAGAAGCTGTTTTTCAGCCTATTTGCCTTTGTTTTTATTGTCCTGTACCGTCTGCCAGATGGTAATAGTTCAAATAGGATGAGAGGGATCTTTAAGATTGGTGGGCTTCAACTCCCAGAATTCCTCAACTAAGGAGTGCACATGCATGGTCACCTGGTCTTTGCGTTTCTGGCACTCTGGCACATGTGAAGTCCAGCTGGCCAGTGTGCATGCGCGAGCTGGAAACCAGAAAAAGAGCTGGCGATGGTGCATGTGCCCACAGAGAGCTCTGGCTCTGTGTGCCACCTCTGACACATGTGCCATAGGCTCCCAATCACAGTTCTAGGATATTTTTGTACTTCTCCAATGGAGTCAACCATTCCAGAATTCTTAAATGGTTCCCCCATTCAAAAAATGACCAAGGCCAACCCTACTTAGCTTCTGAGATCAGCCATGCTCAGTTAGTTAAATACTGCCTCGGCTGAAGATATAAGGACCACATTTCTGTTTTTGTATTTTCTACTTCAGAGTGATGGCAAACCATGCCTTTTATTTTTATAACAACTGAAACTATTGCTGTCCAATCCTGCCCTGTTTATATTTAACACCATCTATAGCAGCACCAACTCCAAGGACCAACTCCTTCCTTCCACACTCACAATAAATAATCACTGGTTTTAGCCTACTTTCCCTTCAATCTCTCAAAACAGCCTCCCAAGAGAACTCTGGGTTATTCATAATTAGTAGTTGATTGATCAATTGTTTATTAATCATTGCTTTATTAATTGATTAACCAGTTAAAAGGCATGCCATTAATCGAAGAACACGCTTGCCTAGAAGGTGTATCATCTTTTTTTCACCACTCCAGGTCCAGCTTCATTTCCTCCACGGGCCCCAGAGAAATGCTGGGTGAATTGGAAAGTAATTAAGAACATATTCTCTTTTTTTCCCCATGTCCCTTAGAGAGCACCCAACGTTTAGTGCTTGGGAATAACAATTAATTAGTCAATGTTTGCATCACATTTTTGAAGGTGTGAAGTGCTTGAGCAGTATTGCCAAGTATTTTTGTTAATTGTTATTAGCAAGGAGCCAAGAAAGTAAGCAGGCACAGATATATCTCTACAACTAAATGGTGATATAGATGATATAGATATGAATATATATGGTATAGATATAGATGATGATAGAAATATAGATATAGATGATATATGGATATAGATGATAGATATAAATGAGATAGATTATATATATATATAGGTGATGATATATATATATATAATATAGTAGATATAGGTGATATAGATGATGATACAAATATAGATATAGATGATATATAGATGTAGATGAGATAGATTATATATATATATATATATATATATATATATATATATATATATATATATATATATATATATATATATATATATATATATATATATATATATATATATATATATATATATATATATATATATATATATATATATATATATATATATATATATATATATATATATATATATATATATATATATATATATATATATATATATATGCTGGTTTTGTTGTATTCGGGTCTTTTCCCGTGTAAGGTTGAGATTGTCTTTGCAACGTTTCGGCAGGATCACACCTGCCATCTTCAAGCTGTGGGCTTAAAATTTTAAGCCCACAGCTTGAAGATGGCAGGTGTGATCCTGCCGAAACGTTGCAAAGACAATCTCAACCTTACACGGGAAAAGACCCGAATACAACAAAACCAGCATACCTACACCCGTGAAAACCTACGAAAACATATACATATATATATATATATATATATATATATATATATATATATATATATATATATATATATATATGTGTGTGTGTGTGTGTGTGTGTGTGTGTGTGTGTATTGTGTCATACACACACACACACACACTGGTCTTGTTGTATTCGGGTCTTTTCCCGTGTAAGATTGAGAGTATCTTGACGACGTTTTGACGAGGTCCCACTTGCCATCTTCAGGCTCTCAATCAACTCTCCATCTTACACGGGAAAAGACCCGAATACAACAAGACCAGCATACCTACAGCCGTGAAAATCTACGAATATGTTTTCATAGATTTTCACAGGTGTAGGTACGCTGGTCTTGTTGTATTCGGGTCTTTTCCCGTGTAAGATTGAGATTATTTTAGCAACATTTCAGCGAGGTCTCACTTGCCATCTTCAGGCTGGGTTTTGGGCTTAAAGTGTGATCGGAGCTGCTGTCTTTCTATAAATCTTGGTTTGTGTGTGTGGAGTGCTAGCTTTGTTTCAGTAAGTGGAATGATTGGTTGTGTGGTATCATGATTGGTAGATTGGTGCTGATTGGTGCTGGCTGTGTGTCTATTGTTGTTTTGTGTTGTAACGGCCTGAGTGGTGGGTGGGGCTCATTTGTTGACTAAGGCTGGTTTCCAGATGGCTGGTAGGCGGGAGGTATTGTCATGTTTATTCATGTTGTGGGGGCGTTTCTCTATTTCGATAGCTTCCATAATTATTCTCTTGTTGAAGTGTTCTGTTTTGGAGGTTAACCTGGTTCCTTCAAAATTAATTTCATGTCCTGTAGCTTTAAGTGCTGGAAAAGGGAGAAAGTTTTTTCTGTTTTTCTTTTTCTTGCTAGCTGTGTGCCCAATAGTCTTTTGTGTTGTTATGACCTGGGTAATGGGCTAGTACCTCAGCTACACAGGATGTTACAAAACAGCCGACTAATCTGCATACAACAACTCCATCAACTAATCAAGATGTAGCAACACAGCCAACCAACCCGCTTACAGCAACAAAGCCAGCACTCCACACACACCCCACCAATATTTATAGAAAGACGGCAGCTCCGATCACGCTTTGCTCGTACAAGTACAAAGATGAAGGCATCAGCCTGAAGATGGTATGCTGGTTTTGTTGTATTCAGGTCTTTTCCCGTGTAGGATTGAGATTGTCTTGGCAACGTTTTGGCAAGATCTCACCTGCCATCTTCAGACTTGGGCTTAAAATCCATTTTAAGCTCAAGCCTGAAGATGGCAGGTGAGATTTTGCCGAAACGTTGCCAAGGCAATCTCAATCCTACACTGGAAAAGACCCGAATACAACAAAACTAGCATATATATAGGCCCAGGTTCAAATCCCAGTAAGGGTATGGCTAGCTGATGAGAGCTAATTAGCTCGAAATAGATCTATACTAGTCTCCCTTTATTTATTTATCAGTACAAATACAACACAAATATATATATATACACATACACACACACACATACAGTATATGATATATATAATATAGTAGATATAGATGATATAGATATAGATGATATATAGATGTAGATGATATATATAGATTATATCTCTGTGTGTGTGTGTGTGTGTGTGTGTGTGTTTTCGTAAATGAGGATGGCGAGTGAGACCTTGCCGAAACGTTGCCAAGACAATCTCAATCTTACATGGGAAAAGACCCGAATACAACTAGGCCAGCACATAGATAGATAAATAGATAGATAGATATATGTTGCATTTGTGCTGATAAATAAATAAAGGGAGACTAGTATAGATCTATTTCAAGCTATTTAGCTCTCATTAGCTAGTGTTACCCTTACTGGGAATTGAACCTGGGCTGTATTACATATTAGGCAGTTGTATTAGTTGTATTAGATATATAGATATATATACAATATAGATAGAAGATATAGATATAAATGATAATATAGATATAGATCAGTGGTGAATTTGTACTGGTTTTTCTACCGGTTCCCTTCTGGGCACAGGCTCTTGTGTGTGCACGACACTTGTGCACATGCACAGAAGCTTTTGTGCATACGCAAAAGGGTCCATGTGGGTGGGCGGAGCCTCCTGCCGCCACCACTACTGGTTCAGCCGAACGGGGCTGAATCGGTAGCAACCCACCTCTGATATAGATACAAATACAGATACACTCACACACATGCATACAACATACACATACACAAATAATTTCTTTTAGCACCACCAGTTTCTTCCAAAATTAAGACAATAAAGGAAAAGTTGGAAAATTGTGTGGATCGTGCCCTCTAAATATCAACAAAATGTCATTCGTACGAAACTGGCAGGTTGTTCAAAAACTTGAATATTGAATCTCATAGCTATGGCAAGAATATCCATAGGAATCTTCTAGCCAACGTCTAGGCGAGGTGTCCACAGCCTATCAATATGGTGGCTATAACTATGTCATCATAGCTCCGCCCAGAGGTCATAAAAAGAAGAGGAGCTTCACTCCAGCCATCGTGGCTGCCAACTGGAGTTTTGAGGAAATCCTTTGGTCTGGTTTGCTCTGGAAAGAAAATAGGGTGGGATATATGACACCCCTTCTAATGACCTTTGGACCCTCTGGTTATACCCCACTTTGTTTGGTTATAAATACCTTGGACTGCAACCATCTTTAATGTCACAGGACATTTTCTGTACTTGGCACTTTATTGTTTTAATGAAAATAAGGAAAAAGAACCCCTAAAGATTGCAGTCAGGAATGGAGAAGTAGAAAGAGATATTTAAGAGGTATTTTCTTGTGGAATATTCTTTTTCCTTTTGCAAATAACCCCCTTTTTTGGGAGAGAAATCTTTGAAGTTTTTAACCTAATTTTTGCAAAGCTTCTTCTCCGGTAACATTGCAATGCTAACCAGGGCATGCAAAACCTTTGCCAGACCAATCCTTGAATAAGGCTCATCTGCCTGGAATCCACATTGTATATCGGACTTTAATACGATCTATCAGGTCCAGAAGTATTTCACGAGAAAAGTACTCCACTCCTCTACTCATAATAGTTACTACTTATGCCACCAGACTCGAAATTTTGGGCTTGGACAACTTGGAACTATGCCGCCTACAGTCTGACCTACGCATAATACACAAAATTGTCTGTTACAACATACTACCTATCAACGACTACTTCAGCTTCAACCTCAATAATACACAAGCAAACAATAGATGCAAACTGAAGGTAAACGCTCCAAACTCGATTGCAGAAAATGCGACTTCAGCAACAGAGTAGTCAACGCCTGGAATGCTCTACCTAACTCCATTGTTACATCCTCTAACCTTGTTCATGTCCATGTTCATACTTATACCTGTTACCTTGTACATGTTTGACAAACTAAATAAAAACGTTGTGGTTTTCCTCAGGATGATTCCTCAATCAGTGATGGACAAATTAACTCAACCTTCTTCAGACTGGTATCCTATAGCATGAAAACTGGAACATAATAATGATGCTGGCTGGGAATGCTGGGAGATGTAATCTGAATTGCAAAGAATTGCAAAGAAAGGAAGAATTGTGGAGTCCTTGCTGCTCTTTGGGCTTGGGTGTTTGGAACATTTTATTACCCAATTAGATAATATCATCAGTGTTAGTGGAGGTGGAGTTTTGTTCCCTGTTTATATACAGTAGCTTTTCCTGCCAGTGTTGGTACAGGCATGTTTTTCTCCTTGGTAGTTCCTAAATTAGAGTACAGTTTCACAGTTGAAACTAGATAGAGCACCTGTATGGGGACCAATTAGCGGTCAGAAGACATATAGAAAATTCCTTAATCTCATAACAACTGGACAGACTCAACTATGGTCTCAACTGGGAGGTTGTGAGCATCCTAGACCAAGACAAATCAAAGAAGCTAGGGAATTTCTGGAAGCTTGGCATTCAGACAAATCAGCCATCAATGGACACAAAGAAATAAACTACTTTACACACCAGGAGACAATTTTTAAAAAAAGCTTAAGTAGGTAACCAAAACACTCCAGCAGCCAACATCCATATAAGCAGAAATTAACACCAGACAATCAAGCAGAAAACAATACCCTAACAAAGGAACCAGCAAAACATTTTCACCAACACTGGCAGGTGTTGTATATAAACATGGAGCAAGTTCCACATTCACTAATGCTGGTGATGTTACCTAGATGGGTATTGAAATGTCTGCAACCAAATAACCAAGTTCAGAAAGCCTTCCAAAGTTCTACCCTGAACCATATATATTATCTTCTAGGAAGAAGAATATTTTTCTTTTTCTAATCCATGCTGCTGCCCTTGTAGCACCTCCTTCCAATTCTACATTGATGCATGAACCTGTTTTTTTTTTCATGGCACTATCCTTTTATGAAAAATTCTAATTAAATGTGTCATTGTTATTATTCTTTCTCATAAAATCCCACTTTATAAATGCTTTGTAATGTACCTTCTGACTGTAATCAGATATTATGCTTCCCAAGTTTTTTTTGTGCATTTTTCTAAGCTATGCATGACAAAATTAAGAAGAGTGAAATCTGGAGGTCAATTTTCTCTTCATCTAGACATTAGTGGAGGCTGAGATCAGGTTAGTTCATACTGAAGTTCAAGTGGCACAGATTGCTCCATCAAAAGCCCATTTTCCTACAGTTCTATCATTTGCATTGCTGTTTCTACTAGTGGGAAACTGGAGATGTTTCTGTTGAAGGTGCTGCTGGTTAGAATTAACTCTCTGAGCTAAATCAAAAGTAGAATGGAATGGGACAGAACAGAACAGAATAGAATCAGTGGTTGGATTCACGTAGCTTTGCTGCTTTTTGCAAATGTGAGCTCATGTGCATGCTAGCTTTGCTCGCATGTGCCACCTTCTGTGCATGGGCACTGCCTTCTGTGCATGCACAGGTCGTACATTACGTCGGGATGGGTGTGCAGAACCTTCAGCAGCAAATGCTACCGGGTTTGCCTGCTCTAGTAAGAACCGGCTAAATACCATCTCTGAATAGAATAGAATAGAGTAAAGTAGAGCAGAGTGGAGTAGAATAGAGTAGAGTAGAGTAGAGTGGAGTAGAATAGAATAGAGTGGAGTGGAGTGGAGTGGAGTGGAGTGGAGTGGAGTAGAATAGAATAGAATAGAATAGAATAGAATAGAATAGAATAGAATAGAATAGAATATAGAATAGAACAGAACAGAACAGAATAGAATTCTTTATTGACCAAGTGTGATTGGACACACAAGAAATTTTTCTCCGGTACATGAGCTCTCAGTGTACATACAAGCAACAAAGTGATAAGTCATAGGTCATAAATCATAAGATACAGCCAACAAAGTGATAGTCAGAATATACCAATAGGAGTAGGCAATGCGAAAGATGAAAAAGATAATAGCAATACAGCCTTACCACATGGTTAAGTATCCTTAGGCATAAGACAGTGCTGTGGGAATTAGTTGTTTAGCAGAGGGATGGCATTGGGGGGTGGGGGGGGAAGCTATCTCTGTGTCTAATTCTTTTGGCAGGCAATGCCTATAGCGCAGAGGTGGGTTTCTGCTGGTTGGCCCCGGATCAGGCGAACCGGTAGTTGTGGTGGCGGGAGGCTCCACCTACCTACCTGGATGCGAGTGCGAGAGAACCTGTAGTAAAATAAATTGAAACCCACCATTGCTATAGTTGCATCCTGAGGGGAGGAGTCCAGGATGTGAGGGGTCTGTAGATATTTTCGCAGCTCTCTTTCTGACACGTACAATGTACAGGTCCTCAGTGGAAGGAAGGCTGATTGCAACTGTCCTAACTGCAGTCCTAACTTTTCTGCAGTCCTAACTATCCGTCGAAGTCTTTGCCTGTCCTGTTTGGTTGCTGTGCCAAAGCAGACAGTTATTGATGTACAAATGACAGACTCAATATTTCCTTGGTAGAATTGTGTCAGCAGCTCCTTGGAAAATCTGAACTTTCTGAGTTGAAACAGGAAGAATATTCTTCATTGTGCCTTTTTAAAGATGGTTGTAATGTTAGGTGTCCTGGGAGATCTGTGCTGCAGAAAAAAAATCAATAAAAACTCTGCCTGTGTGCCATTTGTGTGTGTGTATGTTTCTCTAAATCTATCTATCTATCTATCTATCTATCTATCTATCTATCTATCTATCTATCTATCTATCATCATCATCATCATCATCCATCCCTATCTATCTATCTATCTATCTATCTATCTATCTCTATCTATCTATCTATCTATCTATCTATCCATCCATCCATCCATCCATCCATCCATCCATCTATCATCATCATCATCATCATCATCATCATCATCATCATCCATCCCTATCATCTATCTATCTATCTATCTATCTATCTATCTATCTATCTATCATCTATCTATCTATCTATCTATCTATCTATCTATCTATTTATCTATCTATTTATCTATCTATCTATTTATCTATCTATCTATTTATCTATCTATCATCATCCATATCTATCTATCTATCTATCTATCTATCTATCTATCTATCATCATCATCATCATCATCATCATCATCCATCCCTATCTATCTATCTATCTCTATCTATCTATCTATCTATCTATCTATCTATCTATCTATCTATCTATCTATCTATCCATCCATCCATCCATCCATCCATCCATCCATCCATCTATCTTCATCATCATCATCATCATCATCATCATCATCATCATCATCATCATCATCCATCCATCCCTATCTATCTATCTATCTATCTATCTATCTATCTATCTATCTATCTATTTATCTATCTATCTATCATCATCCATATCTATCTATCTATCTATCTATCTATCTATCTATCTATCTATCTATCTATCTATCTATCTATCTATCTATCTATCTATCTATCTATCTATCTAATCTATCATCTATCTATCTAATCTATCATCATCCATATCTATCTATCTATCTATCTATCTATCTATCTATCTATCTATCTATCTATCTATCTATCTATCTATCTATCTATCTATCTATCTATCTATCATCTATATCTATCTATCTATCTATCTATCAATCAATCAATCTATCTATCTATCTATCTATCTATCTATCTATCTATCTATCTATCTATCTATCATTTATCTATCTAAAATTTCTATGCTCTGCATCTCACATGGAAGTGATTCTAGGTGGCTTACAATTCTTTAAAAAATGGTAAATAAGCAACAACCATTAAACCATCAAAACAATAACTAGCAACAGAATAGAGTAATAAAACTGAATAACGGATCAGTGGAGATCCATATCACAGAACATTGAGAAAATTAAGAATTAAATATTAATTTAGAAAAGTCTGAAAAAGAGTTCCCTATTTCTTGTCAGTTCTTACAAACTTATCCTTTATTATTTTTAGCCCAAAAGGTGAGTTGCTTGGGACTTTGTTACATTAGTTTAAAAACAACAGAGATGGGAAAGAAAAGGATGAAAATGCACACAAAGCGGGAGGGCATATGCGTCTTATCTTAGTCCATTAACCATCTCCAGAATTACATGCCTCCATTGGGGTTCCAGGCCAGTTGGCCGAGCCAGGTCTTCAGGCAAAAAGGGTGAGAGTGGACCACAATGTTCCACATTGTGGAGGCCACAATGTTCCACAATGGAGACCACAAGGCCACAATGTTCTAGAGGGCAGGAGCCATAACAGAAAAGGCTCTTATCCTGGATCCGCCAAGCAGAACTCCTTGGCTGATAGGGTCCACAGCAGGCTTCTTCTGCCCACACAGGTGGAACAGGCCAATACCATTGAGATGAGATGGTTGCTCTGGTAGCCTGAACCCATAAATGTCATGTCTCCATTGGATTCTGACTCTGGAGAAGAAGACGAGCCAGAACTGGAGCTCATGGAGATTGAGGAAGAGGCTTCATGGGCTTCAGATGAATGTGGGGAGGAGCATGGTCAAGTCAGACCAGGACCTATCAGGACTGGGACCGTTTGTAGCCAGGGAGGAATGGGGGCATGATGACCAAGAGAGGATAAGCAGTGAACATGAGAGACAGAACTCAGGCGATGAGCAAGGACCGCCTGCTCCTGATCCTCAAGCACGGAGAGTGGAAAGAAGGTGGGAACAGCGCAGGCTGACCCAACAATTTGGGAGGAGAATGCCCCACCCCACCTTTCCCTCACTCCCTCCTTATTTATTTATTTTCCTTACTTCCCATCCCTCCTCCCCCCTCCTTCCTTCCTTCCTTTCACCCATGTAAACCTTAAAGAGACCCTGGGAGCTGCACAAGCATCTTTTCTTTTCCTGCTGATCTCCTCTGACACTGGTCATAAGAGATCAGCAGGATCAGCTAACTAAGGTATGTAGGAAGCACACCACAATAGTAATGGGAGATTTTAACTACCCTGACATCAACTGGGAAACAAACTCTGCACCAAGTGGAAGATCCAACAGGTTCCTAACAAACCTAGCAGACAACTTTGTTTTCCAAAAAGTAGAGAAGGGAACAAGGAGATCAGCCATATTGGACTTAATTCTCACTAACAGAGAGGAAATGATAGAAGGTGTTGAAGCCATAGGAACCCTGGGGGCAAGTGACCATGCAATATTGGAATTCAACATTATGCAAACACAAGTAGTAGAACAAAGTCAAACTAGAGTCTTGGACTTTAAGAAACCTAATTTCAATAAACTTAGAGAGAGCTTGGGAAAAATCCATGTATGAGAATCCTCAAGGGGAAAACAACTCAAGAAGCTTGGGAAATTTTGAAAACTGAGATTACAAAAGCCCAGTCTAGCACAATACCAATGAAGAAGAAAAATAACAGCTCCCAAAAGAAACCAGCATGGCTGCATAATGAACTCTCTGCCAAACTGAAAGACAAAAAAGATAAGTATAAAAAGTGGAAGGAGGGGGACATAACTAAGGCAGAATATCAGCAAATAGCCCGAGCCTATAAAGATGAAGTGAGGAAAGCTAAGGCTCACAATGAAGAAAGGCTTGCCACAAAAGTAAAAATTAACAAAAAAAGCTTCTTTCAACATGTTAAAAACAAGAAAAAAGTTAAGGAAACAATTGGTCCATTGCTAGGAGAAAGTGGCAAGAAGGTGACAAGCAACAGGGAGAAAGCAGAACTATTTAACTCATTTTTTTGCATCTGTCTTTACACAAAGGGATAAAACAATCCAACCTATCAAAAACAGCACCACAAAAATCAGATTAGGAACACAAATTGAAATAGGGAAGAAAATGGTAAGTGAGCACCTGTCTACCCTAGACGAGTTCAAATCACCAGGACCGGATGGATTACACCCCAGGGTTCTGAAGGAACTAGCAGACGAGATTTCAGAACCACTGAATTATATCTTTCAGAGATCCTGGAACACTGGGGAACTACCAGAGGACTGGAAAAGAGCTGATGTGGTTCCCATCTTCAAAAAAGGGAAAAAATAGATCTGGGAAACTACAGACCTATCAGCCTGACCTCAATATCAGGAAAGATTCTGGAAAAAATAATCAAGCAACAAATTTGCGAACACCTAGAAGCAAACAAAGTAATAGCCAAAAGCCAACATGGATTTGTCAAAAACAGATCATGCCAGACTAATCTTATTGCATTCTTTGATAATGTGACAAAATTAGTGGACCAGAGGAATGCCGTCGATATAGTTTACTTGGACTTCAGTAAGGCTTTTGATAAGGTAGACCATAACCTACTACTAGATAAAGTAGAAGAATGTGAGTTAGACAGCATCACCTGTCTAACCCACAGATGGATTCGTAACTGGCTGACCAACCGCACTCAACGTGTAGTCCTCAATGGAACGGCATCTACATGGAGGGAAGTATGCAGTGGAGTACCCCAAGGCTCTGTTTTGACAAACTTGAACATTGAGCATTATCTAATAAAATGAAATTCAATGGTGAAAAGAGTAAGGTTCTACATTTAGGCAACAAAAACAAAATGCACAGGTACAGTATAGATGATACCTTGCTCAATAGCAGTAACTGTGAAAGGGATCTTGGAGTCCTAGTGGACAACCATTTAAATATGAGCCAGCAGTGTGCAGCGGCTGCCAAAAAAGCCAACACAGTTCTAGGCTGCATCAACAGAGGGATAAAATCAAGATCACGTGAAGGGTTAATACCACTTTATAATGCCTTGGTAAGGCCACACTTGGAATACTGCATTCAGTTCTGGTCGCCACGATGTAGAAAAGATGTGGAGACTCTAGAAAGAGTGCAGAGAAGAGCAACAAAGAGGATTAGGGGACTGGAGACTAAAACATATGAAGAACGGTTGCAGGAACTGGGTATGTTTAGTTTAAGAGAAAGAAGGACTAGAGGAGACATGATAGCAGTCTTCCAGTATCTCAGGGGTCAGAAGAGGGAGTCAAACTATTCTCCAAGGCACCTGAGGGTAGAACAAGAAGCAATGGGTGGAAACTAATGAAGGAGAGAAACAACTTAGAACTGAGGAGAAATTTCCTGACAGTTAGAACAATTAATCATTGGAACAGAAGTTGCCTCCAGAAGTTGTGAATGCCCCAACACTGGAAGTCTTTAAGAAGATATTGGATAGCCATCTGTCTGAAATGGTATAGGGTTTCCTGCCTAGGCAGGGGGTTGGACTAGAAGACCTCCAAGGTCCTGTCCAACTCTGCTATTGTATTGTATTGTATTGTATTGTATTGTATTGTATTCTATTCTATTTTATTGGTCCCATTTCATCCCCAGCCAATGAGAGAGGCAAGCTTAAATCATTTTTAGCTGCACCAGAACTCAAGTCACATTCTCCCTCCCCAATTGCACTGATGCCATGCAAGGGCAACCTTAAGGCCCTGAAAATGCATTAGGGTTTGTCACCCTATAATAAGTTCATGAGATGATTAGCCAAGAGGAGGCAAGAGAAGGGCCCACATGGAGGGCAGATACATAGCAGGCTGGCTTATTTTTTCTGACAATTGAGGGAAAGATAGAAAGCTCTATTACGTAGAAAGGGCTCTGTTTATCTTGCAAAGATGTGAGTCAAATGGTCCCTGAGTTCTGGGCTATGATTAGTCCTTGAATTGTGACCATGGATTTAATGACATTTTGAAGTTACAACTGTGCTGGAAGTAATGGCTCACGAGTGGCTCTTGTGCTTACGACGGTCACAGAAACGCCCCATGACTCAGGGGTGGGCTTCTGGGGGTTTGCAGGAGTTCGGAGGAACCTCTAGTGAGATTCTGTGCAGTGCAGAGAGCCCCCATATCCCATTCCTGGCTGGCCCCTCCCACTCAACCCCTTCCCATCCTAGGAGTCCTTGCGCAGCACATTTTGGAATGCAGGTAAGTGCAGGGCGCGCACGGAGGCTCAGGGAGGGCAAAAAACAGGCCTCCGGAGCCTGGGGAGGCCATTTCCACTCTCCCGGAGGCTCAAGGAAAGCCTCCGAAGCCCGGGGAGGGCAAAAATGCCCCCCCTTGTGGTGCAGGAAGCCGACTAGGCCACACCCACTATGGCCACGCCTGCTATGATCACGTGATCAAATTTTGGCTGCTTGGCAATGGACCCGTGTGTCCAATGGTTTGCAGTGCCATTTGCAACCTTTTTCCTTTTTTTAACAAGCGAAGTCAAAGTACAAGTGGATTCACTGAATGACTGTCGTGATTTGCTTCACAACCCATGGCAATAAAAGGGCGTAAAATCAGGCGCAACTCGCTTAGTGGCCGCGTCACTTTGTGACTGAAGCTCCAGTCCTTAAAATGTGGTCATAAGTTGAGGACTATCTCCGTACCCCAAATCCCCCCCCCCCAAAAAAAAACCCCACCCATGGGCTCCAGGAAGCTTTTCTGGCCGTGTTCTGGAATGCAACTCCATTAAAGCCTCCATTAACCCATCTTGGTCCAGAGTTGGGATACTGGCCAGACGGCAGCAAATGGTCTCCAGCCCCTGCCCCGCCCCTCCGCCCTGGCCCGCCCGTTCCCACCCCTCACTCCTGCTTAATGCAATCAGCTTAACAGCAGAAAGGGTCTTTTGAGTCGGGCCTTGCTTGAATGCAGCACAAGGGCCTCCTTAATTTAATACAGTTCAGAGAAGAGAAATAGGCAGGGACAGATGTTCAAATACTTTCACCTTGGCAACGGGGGAACGCAAGCATGCCAAAGACATGCAAGGGCCAAAGGTTGTCGTGGGCGGGGGTGGGTGGGAGGATGGAAGGGGGGAAAGAGGAAGAGAGAGAAACTTTCTTTGCAGCGACATCGCTTCAGGACAACCGGTTCCAGTCATAGGAAGCAGCAAAGCAGGAGGTGGTTTTTTGTTTTTTCTTTAAATGCCCAAAAAAACGGAATAATGGACTCAAGGCCGTTTTTTTGCACAGAGCGAAAAGAGCTTAACTCTGAAGCAATCATATTTAAACCTGTCACCATAACACCAGAAGTTCAAGGCTAACAGATTCCTCATGCCAGGTGCCAAATTCTGATTTCTTCTGCTGCCGCCCCCGCCCCCCTTTTTTCTCCGTTTTTACACACACACACGCACACACCGGGAGCAAATTACAAAATTCCACAGTCCGGCCAGATGGTGAGGGGGGAAAATGAAGTGGCCTGTCCTTTCTCCCTCCCTTCCCTTAAAAGCCAGGGGCTCCCTCTAATGTTTTGCAATGGTTGAGGTGGGCGAGGGGCACGCAGCTGCCTTCCTGGTTGGGGAGGGGCGAAGCCAGCCCTCAAATTGGGACGATGGGAGATATTCAAAACGGAGATTCACTCCAAAACGGAGCCATTTTTTTGGCTCAGCATCTCGGCTGGGTTGAATAATGCAGGGGGGGGGGGCAACTCGACCCCTTGCCCCCCCCCCGGGGAATGGGTGAGTGGGGGGTCCTGGCTAGTGACAGAAATTCACACATGCAGGCTATTTTAAGAAGTTGTCACTGTTCGAAGTATTTGCAGCCCTCCCACCTGCATCTTTCAGCATCTGTTGCACAAGCATGTCACAAGCAGGAATGATAGTTAGCATTAAAAAGGTGGGGGAAGCCAACCATGGCTGACCCAAATATGATGTGGGTAAAATGGGGGAGGGGCTAAGGAATGATGTTAGCTTGTATTTCCCAGGCCTGTTTTATTTTATTTAAAAAGCAAAAAAACAAAGCAGGAAGCTAGAAAACTGGACACTCTTGAGTTATAATACCTCTTTAGGCATGGAAGCCAGCTGGGTGACTTTACACCAATCCCCAGGAGACTGGGAGTTCTAGTCCTGTCTTAGATGATTGAAAGCCAATTAGGTAGTTTTGACCAGTCCTCTTCTCTCTCCAAAACGCACCTTACAAGATTGTTGTGGGGGAAAATAAGAGGGAGAAACATTAGGTATATTCACTACCTTGATTTACAGGTACTCCTTGACTTACGTCCACAATTAGACCCAAAATTTCTGTTGTTATGCGAGATTTGTTCATTGAACTTTGCCCCATGTTACGACTTTTCCTGCCACGGTTGCTAAGTGAATTGCTAGAGCCGTTAAGTTAGAAACAAGCTTGTTTAGTCAATCCGGCTTCCCCATTGACTTCGCTTGTCAGAAGGTCACAAAAGGGAAATCACATGATCCCTGGATACTGCGACCGCATAAATATGAACTAGTTTCCAAGGGTCCAAATTTTGATCACCAAGGGGATGCTGCAATGGTGGAAAGTGTGAAAAACAGTCATAAGTCACTTTTTTCAGTGCCGCTGTAACTTGGAACGGACACTAAATAAACTGTTGTAAGCTGAGCCCTACTTATATTTATAAAGGAATAAAGGATGGATTTTAAACATCTAATAAATAAATGATCTGTCTGCTCCCCCCCCCTCTCTCTGTGTAACTTCCATAGATACCTATATCACCCACAAATATAATGCACCATGTCAGAAGAACCAAATGCAACTGCTACCTGTTTTCTTCAATTAATTAATTTTAAAAATCCAACCTTTCAGCATTCGCTAATTTGCTCGTTCAATTTTCATAGCTCTAAATCCATCAAGGCTGTTTTCAGCCACGCATGAAGATTTCACAAATCCCCCTCAAGGTTTCAAGCCCCATGGCTGGCATGGACAACGTTTTTCTAATAAATCAGCAAACTTTTTTTTTTAAATGTGATTTATCAAAGGTTGAGGCCTCCGGAGCAAGGGAAGAGATAGAATGATGAGCGCAAATCAGAAAAGCTGCATTTGTAATTTTTTTTTTATCATGGATTGCAGCAAGGCTAAAGTAAAACAGATGTGTTAATGCACATCAATCTTGGAAGATTTAAGACTTGTGGACTTCCAACTCCTGGCTGGAGAATTCTGGGAGTTGAAGTCCACAGGTCTAAAAGTAGCCAGGGTTGGGAGCCCCTGTGTTAAAGTTATTGAAGTCTTCGCCTACTATATCTTATGATTTTATTTTAATTATTTTTCATTTTGTTACTTTGTTTTTTTATTTTGTTATTTTATTTCAGTTATTTTATTATTTCGTTATTTTACTTATTTTTTATTTTGCTATTTTAATTTATCTTATTTTATTTTGTCAAAAAATGTAAAGATTACACCATGGGTTTTTTGTTGTTGTTGTTTTGTTTTGTTTTTGGAGGGCCACAGAAATGGTACTTGGAGAACAAATCTTCCTGGTCGTGGCCTTACGGAGTCCACTAAAAAGATGCCTTTAAAATCATCTATTCCCCTTCAGGGTCCTGTATTCTCACCTTATGGTTCTTGACAAATGTATCGTCTTTTTTTTTTTTTTTTTTGTACACTGAGAGCATCTGCACCAAAGACAAATTCCTTGTGTGTCCAATCACACTTGGCCAATAAAGAATTCTATTCTATTCTATTCTATTCTATTCTACTCTACTCTACTCTACTCTACTCTACTCACTCTATTCTGTTCTATTCTATTCTACTCTACTCTACTCTATTCTATTCTATTCTATTCTATTCTACTTTACTCTACTTACTCTATTCTACTCTACTTACTCCATTCTATTCTGTTCTGTTCTGTTCTATTCTACTCTACTCTATATTCTACTTACTCTACTCTACTCTATTCTATTCTAATTTTGTGATGGAGAAAGTGAGGGAGTTGAG
Organism: Natrix helvetica; assembly: GCF_964273705.1. Taxonomy (NCBI): domain Eukaryota; kingdom Metazoa; phylum Chordata; class Lepidosauria; order Squamata; family Natricidae; genus Natrix; species Natrix helvetica. The sequence goes on along the minus strand of NC_138554.1, from coordinate 134,491,982 downwards.
GTTTTCCTGTGGCTGGCACGAAAGGGATATTTTGCACAGATGCACCCCAGATTGTTTGTATTTCCTTGTTTATAATTTAATTGAGACAGCTTCCCACTCAACGCATGACTCCGAGGGGCTGCCCAGTGAAACACCACAAACAACGATTAGAAAGGATAAAATGTAATAAAAACATATTGCAGAAACTGAGCAACCAAAAACAAGGACAAGCCAGGATTGGGAGACAGTCCTGGTTTTCAGAGCTGCTTGAAAGGCAGGCCAGGATGGGGAGACCTGGATCTCAGGGGATGCTATTCCACTGGGCAGGGGCTACGACAGAGAAGCTGCAGCTCCTGGATTCCGCCAGGTGACATGATGAGACTCACGGCATGTCAACCTCATCATATCTCACAGGATGGGCAGGAGTGCGCACAGCATGCGTCAGGACAGGCATGCGCAAAGCGATGGGCGCAGACGTGAAACACGTGATCACTGAACCGATTGTTAAACCAGCAGGATCCTACCACTGTGTTGAATTCAATTTACATAGATCCCGAAATATCACCTCAACAGAGATTTTATTGTATCAGAAAGAAAGCAGATTTGCCAAGCTATGGAGAATAAAAGGGTTCCCTTTCACTATTTTGCCATCTGGATAAAAAAAAACCCTCCCCTTTTATGAATCTATGATCTCTTAATTTGCTTTCTGAATAAATGGATGTTTCCTGACACCCACTATATCTAAGCGGCACTATCCAGAGGACCACTAAGTAATGGTCAGAAGATAGGGGGAAAAATGTGACTATGACACAGTGGTGGGATTCAATTTTTTTTACTACTGGTTCTGTGGGTGTGGCTTGATGGGCGTGGCAGGGGAAGGATACTGCAAAATCCCCATTCCCTCCTGATCAGCTGGGACTCGGGAGGCAGAGAATAGATGGGGGCTTGGCCAGCCAGAGGTGGTATTTACCAGTTCTCCAAACTACTCAAAATTTTCACTATCGGTTCTCTAGAACTGGTCAGAACCTGCTGAATACCACCGTTGAGCCCTTGTATGACTTCTACTTGTCCAACTACATCAGCCCTGGTTTTTATTTAGGCAGCCATTTATTTTATTTTCTATTTCCTGCTCTATCCAATCCAAAATGACCCTACCAGGAAGATTTGCAATTGGGATCAAAACCTGCAAGATGATGGCCACAATGTCACAGTGCATTGATGGATGGATGGATTGATTGATTGATTGATTGATTGGATGGATGGATGAATGAATGAATGTATAGGCCGCCCATTTTATCTCAAGGTAACGCTGGGGTCTAAACCCCACCCTGTTTGTACATGCAGGACTTGGGTCAAAATGCTGTATCCATCTTGCAGATATTGGTTTCCTTTAGGACCAGCCAGCCAGAAAATCATCAACTGGACGTTAACAGAGGCTCATGCAAAAATTTATCAATGAAAATCACATGCCTTCAAACACCCGCCTACACAATGCAAGGGGATTGGTGGCGGCTTTCCCAGGAGTAAGAACACAAGCAAATTCCACACCAATGAGGAGCTATGAGCATCATCCAGAGTGACCCCTGGTGGTGCAGTGGTGAAAGTGCAGAATTACAGGCAATATCGGCCCACAGCCAAGATTCGATTTGGTTCAATCCCGACCAGCTGAATGTTGACTCAGCCTTCCATCCTCCCGAGATTGGTAAAATGAGGACCCAAATTGCTGGGGGCAATGTGCTAATTCTGTAAACCACTTAGAGAGGGCTGAAAAGCATTGTGAAGCGATATATAAGTCCAAATGCTATTGCTATTACTATCACCCGCCAGCTGCCAACAAGAACACCTAGACAGGTGAATAAGTAATTGAAATCTTGACAACTATGTGAACGCCAGCATTAATTTAAAATGATTTTAGTACTGGGGACAAATAAGTCTGGTTTCTCAGACTAGTTTGTTTATTTATTAAATTTCGGTGCTGCCCATCTCACTGTTGAGTGATTCCGGGCAGTTTATAATGCCATAAAGCACAAATTAAAATGATTAGAGCATTAGAAACATTACACAGTCAAATTAAAGTATTGAAATTGACCAAAAGCTGGAGACAAATGGTTCAATAACTAAATGGGGTGAAGGTGGAAATCTTCTCCTTATCTATTAACCAGCTTCATCAGGGCCCCAGGTAAAATGAATCTGAAAATTTAACATTTTCTCTGATTGCCAAGGAGTTCCCTCCAGATTCTTTTTTTCTGTTTCAGAACACTCTTTTCTAGTTGGGAACAGTCTAAATTAATTCAAATGGCAACGCTAAACGTGTTTCCAACACACACACACACACACACACGCACACACACACCCCGCTAAGCCTAGGCTGTTGAACCCCACTGGCTCTAATTTATTGGAACAAATCAATACTAATTATTTTAGTGTAAAAGCCTTCGGAGGGTTTCTTTCACAGTTGTAATGATGATCTTCTACTAGCTACTTGTAACTTTACTGTATCATACTTCATTGCAACACACAGGGCTAAAAACATGGAGCAAAATAATCCGCTTTAGGCAGAATGAGGCTAAGCAAAGACTTGGCAGAAATTATGGATTTTTAATGGGAGAACACCCTTGAATGTCCTACTGGCAACCAAACAAAGAGAATGGATGTCTTGGAAATAAATAATAAGAGGAGAATAACTAGAGAAAGCATCCCATCCATGGTGGAATTAATGTTAAATTCATTTTACATAGACCAATCCGCTCACACAGAGAGGGACTTCTCCGGGTGCCGTCCGCCAAACAGTGCCGGGGGGCGACACCCAGGAGCAGAGCCTTCTCTGTGATGGGCCCAGCCCTGTGGAATGACCTCCCCCGTGACATCAGGATTACTTCCGATCTCCGCTCCTTCCGTGTACAGCTGAAGACCCACCTCTTTCAATTATCTGGCCTGGCTCAACCGTAATTTTTCTTACTCCTCCTGACTGTCTTTTTAAATTTTAAATTTTAATTGTACATTGGGTTTCTTACAATTGGGGTATTTTAATGGTGATTTTTAACTGTCTAAATGTTGCAATTTGTTACCTCCTCCGTGCATGTGTGTCTTTGTATATATGTATGTTTATGTGTTTGTACTCATGTTTTATGTTCTATATGCTCCATTGTACGCCGCCCCGAGTCCTGTCTGGAAAGGGAGCGGCTAATAAATTCAAATTATTATTATTATTAGATCCCAAAATCTTTACTCACCTCAAGAGAGATGTTATTATAATAGGAAGCGCCAGATTCAAACCAGTAATTCAGATATGAATAAAAGCAAAGCGTTAATCATTTCTTCTTCTATCTTCTATCTTCTTCTATCTTCTTCTATATCTTCTCTATCTGTCTGTCTGTCTGCCTGCCTGCCTGCCTGCCTGCCTGCCTGCCTATCTATATCTATCTATCTATCTATCTATCTATCTATCTATCTATCTATCTATCTATCTATCTATCTATCTATCTATATGCTGTATGGTTGTACATATGTACGTACATATGTATGTATGTTCCAGCATAACTCTGGAGCGCCTTGAGCAATTTCAACCAAAATTGGTACACAAATGACTTACCCTCTGGAAAAAAATATGGTGAGGGTAAGATACCACTGGTGTGTGTGTGGGTGTGGGTGTTTGTGTGCCTGTATCTGTGTGCGTGTGTTCCAGCATAACTCTGGAATGCCTGGCTTGTTAAGGAGAGTGGGTGCGTCGTCCTAGAGTGGCAATTGTTTGTGATGCTGGGAAAGCCAGCCGTGATGTTCGCCCTCCAGTGGACCAATGGGGAAGCGCCTGATGGATTTGGGGCAAAGTTCCAGGATCATAGACAGGGTGGGAAAGAGGAGCACATGGGAGGGGGAAGGGAGAGGGCAGGGATGATGGGCATGGGAACAGGGGAGAGAAAGGCCCCTCTCAATGGCTCCCTGTCAGACAAACTCTTTGATGTGTTTAAATACCTGGGAAATGCCAGGTTATCAGCTAGTAATATATAAATGATCCCAATAATACATGCAGTCAGCCAGCTCTTGAGGAAATATTTTGCCTTCTTTGTGAGCAATGATTAAATTCTTGGGATTGGGTAAGTGGACATCAGAGGGATAGTTATATTCCTCCCAAGGCGACAAGTTTATTTATTTTAAGATTATATTATAATATATTGAAAGAGGAGTCTCCAAACTTGGTGACTTTAAGACTTGTGGACTTCAACTCCTAGAATTCCCCAGCCAGCCATGTCTTAAAATCACCAAATTTGGAGGCCCCTGTGTTAGAGGATCACTGCTGTAATACAGTATTTTCTTGTTTATCAAGACATATTCCTGTATTTGTTGCACAATACTAATAAGCTGTCTTGATTAAAAGATGTTGATTTCCAACCTAACCACTATGTCACCAAGAGCCATGATGGCGCAGTGGTTAGAATGCAGTACTACAGACTTCTGCTAACTGCCGGCTGACTGCAATTTGGCAGATCGAATCTCACTAGGCTCAAGATTGACTCGGCCTTCCATCCTTCTGAGGTGGGTAAAATGAGGACCCAGATTGTTGGGGGCAATAAACTGACTCTGTAAACTGCTTAGAGAGGGCTGTAAAAGCACTGTGAAGCGGTATATTAAGTCTAAGTCCTATTGCTATTGCTACTGCTATTTATTACTTACTTACTTATTTATTGAATTTATAGGCCACCCATTTTATCTCAAGGTAACTCTGGGGTCTAAACCCCGTCCTTTTTGTACAGGCAGGACTTGAGTCAAAATGCTGTATCCACCATCTTGCAAATGTTGGTCTCCTTTGGGACCAGCCAGCCAGAAAATCATCAACTGGATGTTAACAGAGGCTCATGCAAAAATGTATCAATGAAAACCACATGTCTTCACAGAATGCATGCAGAATGGTGGAGGCTTTCCCAGAAGGAGTAAGAACACAGGGAAATTCACCAATGAGGAGCTATGATCATCATCCAGAGTGACCCCTGGTGGTGCGTGGTGAAAGTGTAGTATTACAGGCAAACTCTGCCCACAGCCAAAATGCGATTCAATTCAATCCGGACCAGCTGAATGTCGACTCAGCCTTCCTTTCTCCCGAGGTGGGTAAAATGAGGAGCCAGATTGTTGGGGGAAATATGCTGACTCTGTAAACTGCTTAGAGAGAGCAGTAAAGCACTGTGAAGTGGCATATAAGTCCAAATGCTATTGCTATTACTATCCTGAAGAACTAAGTAGGGATGTTGATCTTGAAAGCCAAAGTAGTTACCCCAAATGAAACTGTTCTCCATCTGCCTTCTCCATCCCTTTCTTCCTTGCCAACTCCGTTCTCCATTCAAAAAACCTTCAGACTCCTTGCGCTCACCAACAGAAACCTGCTTGGGCAGGGGGTTGGACTAGATGACCCATAAGGTCTCTTCCAATTCATCTGTTAATCTACTGATTTTACCTTCTGCTCAAGTAACCATCAGCCATCAAGGGTACATAAAGCAAATGCCCAGATGAATCTTATTCAGTAGCTAAAATGCTTACGAAGGTCCCTTCCCTTCTGAATCCTTTTGCATGTTTTTAACTGCAGGTAGTCCTCAACTTACAACGTGTTTATTTAGTGACTGTTCAAAGTTACAACAGCACTGGAAAAAAAGTGACCTATGACTATTTTTCACATTTGCGACTGCTGCAGCATCCTCATGGTCACATGATTTATTTATTTATTTATTTATTTCTTAGATTTTTAAACCGCCCCCTCTCCCAAAAAGGGACTCGGGGCGGTGTACAGTCAGTGCATAAAATACAGACATAACAATAAAATACATTTAAAATACATTAGAGGGGGAGATAGACTGTACGAGAAATAAATACCTAAAAACATCCCAATTAAAACCCCAAACCCAATTAAAATAAATCCCCGGGAGGTAAAACTAAGAAAGTGCCAAGCCAGCTGATTGAAATAGGTGAGTCTTTAACTTTTGACGGAAGGAACGGAGGTCAGTGGTAGTTCGAATATCAGGGGGGAGGTCGTTCCAGAGGGTTGGGCCCATCACAGAGAAGGACCTACTCCTAGGTGTCGCCCGCTGGCATTGCCTAGCGGACGGCACCAGGAGGAGCCCCTCCCTGTGTGAGCGGATAGGTCGCAGGGACGAGTGTGGTAGGATGCGATCCTGCAGATAACTAGGTCCTGTGCCATGGAGCGCTTTAAAGATGGTGATCAATACCTTGAAACGCACCCGGAAGGCCACAGGTAGCCAGTGCAGCTCGCGCAGGAGAGGTGTTACGTGGGAGTAACGTGTACTCCCCATAATAGCCCGCGCGGCTGCGTTCTGAACTAGCTGCAGTCTCCGGATGCGTCCCAAGGGAAGCCTCATGTAGAGAGCATTGCAGTAGTCCAGGCGAGACGTCACCAGCGCATGAGTGACCGTGCGCAGGGCACTCCGGTCCAGTAGAGGGCGCAATTGGCGCACCAGGCGAACCTGGCGGAACGCCCCCCTTGCCACGGCTGCCACATGGTCATCCATTGACAGCCGGGCATCAAGGAGGACGCCCAAATTGCGCGCCCGTTCCACAGGGGGCAATTGTTCGCCCCCTATGGCCAGCGATGGAATTAGCTGGCTGAACCGAGGTGCCGGTAGCCACAGCCACTCTGTCTTGGAGGGGTTGAGTTTGAGTCTGTTGTCCCCCATCCAGACCCCGACGGCTTCCAAACACCAGGACATCACTTCGACAGCCTCGTTGGGGTGGTTTGGGGTTGAAATGTACAGCTGAGTATCATCAGCGTACAGGTGGTACTCAACCCCAAAACCACGGATGATCTCACCCAGCGGCTTCACATATGCGTTGAACAGGAGGGGCGAGAGGACCGACCCCTGCGGCACCCCACAAGTGAGTGGCCTCAGGGACGACCTCTGCCCCCCTGTCAACACACATTGCTTCCGGTCAGAGAGGTAGGAGCCGAACCACCGCAGAACGGTGCCTCCGACTCCCATCCCCTCCAACCGGCGCAATAGGATACCATGGTCGATGGTATCAAAAGCCGCCGAGAGGTCTAAAAGGACCAGGATAGAGGAACAACCCCTATCTCTGGCCCTCCAGAGATCATCGACCAACGCGACCAAGGCCGTCTCAGTGCTGTGCCCGGGCCGGAAGCCGGACTGGCGTGGGTCTAGATAGTCGGATTCGTCCAGGTGTCGTGGAAATTGCTGCGCCACCACATTCTCAACAACTTTCGCCAAGAAGGGGAGGTTGGAGACTGGACGATAATTAGCTAGCTCCATTGGGTCGAGCGAAGGCCCCTTGAGCAAGGGTCTCACCACCGCCTCTTTCAAGGTGGTTGGTAAGTATCCCTCACCCAGTGAGGCGTTCACCAGGCCCAGGAGCCAGCCTCGTGTCACCTCCCAGGCTGCCAGTACCAGCCAGGAGGGGCACGGGTCCATTAAACATGTGGAGGGTCGCAGCCGTCCACGCAACCTGTCCAAATCCTCGGGGGCAACAGAGTCAAACTCCTCCCAGAATGGTCTCTCAAGACTCGCTGTTGGCGGCTCGTCTGGTCCACTGACGGAGGTCCACCCGCTCCGGATCTGATCGATTTTGTCCTGAAGATATTCCCCAAACTCCTCTGCTCTACCCTGTAAGGGTGTCTCCCGCGCCCCCTGTGACAAAAGGGAGCGGGTCACCCGAAACAGGGCGGCAGGGCGGTTATCCGCGGACGCAATAAGGGCAGCACAATATCTACGTTTGGCCGCTCTTATTGCCACAAGGTAAGTCCGCAAATAGGCTCTTACCTGTGTTCGGTCCGATTCGGAGCGTGAGGACCTCCACCTGCTCTCTAGACGTCTCCTGTGGCGCTTCATCACCCTAAGCTCCTCAGTGATCAAAACACTTGGCAACTAACTCACATTTATGACGGTTGCAGTGTCCCGGGGTCATGTGATCACCTTTTGTGACTTTCTGACAAGCAAAGTCAATGGGGAAGCCAGATTCACTTAACAACCAGTTTACAAACTTAACTGCAGTGATTCACTGACAACAACTGTGGCATTTAACAAATGTCTTGCTTAGCAACAGAAATTTGGGGTTCGATTGTGGTTGTAAGTCAAGAGCTACCTTTTTACTACTCCTTACGTACAGTAAGGCCCCGAGTCCCTTTTTGGGAGAGGGGGCGGTTTAGAAATCTAAAGAAATAATAATAATAAAATAATAGTAAAATTTGTCCTCCTCATTCTCTATCATCCCATTTTGAGCATATTTAACTTACTCCCCCCCCCCCAATAGTTAGCCAAAATCCATTTCTTAAACTAAGTTTCTAGATAGGGAAGAACAAGTGCCTAATAACCCACTTAAAGAAACTCAGGTTTAATGCACAACAAAAAGACAACAGGAGAAGCTCAGACCAAATAGAATTTAGTCCAAGTAGCGATAGCAATAATACTTAGACTTATATATCGCTTTCCAGTGCTTTCCAGCTCTCTCTAAGCGGTTTATAGAGTCAACCTATTGCCCCCAACAATCTGGGTCCTCATTTTAGTGACCTTGGAAGGATGGAAGGCTGAGTCAACCTCGAGCCTGGTGAGATTTGAACTGTAGTACAGCATGCTAACCACTGCGCCACCTCAGCTCTTTGTGTAGAAATGCATTTGTCCTCTAGGTGGAGCAAAATGACACTCAGAAGTTTTCCATTCGACTGCCATCTAGTGGCCACCTGGATAACTGCACTCCAGTCCTAGTATCTATGCAAACTTCCTGCGTTTCTCTGTTCTTGCAGGAGCATCTTGAGCCACTGTCACAGTTGACAGCAACATACACATGTGAGCCCTCAGCATCACAGCAGACTTTTTTTCTCAGATATTTATTTTGTTTTATGTAGTAAATTTATAGTAATTATCCCTATTCTCTTAGTAACAGCTGATGTGATAATAGGCCTTTCTGAGAAGCTGCCAATGGCTTCTAAATTCAGATTGTAGTGACATTTGACAATTGGGGAACATCTGCTGATTTTTCACAGCAAGTTTGCGTTATCAAAACAGCCCAAACTGAACTAACAAAGTTCAATTTGACATCAAGCTGTAAAAGGCATTGTAGGAAGTTATCACCCACCCCTCTCCTAGAAGAGTGAAATATTTTGAGAAATATTTAAAAAGGCAGGATAAAATATTTCCCCTAAAAGAGAAACAAAAATCTTAAGGGAGATGGAATCTCAGAGCCCCAGTTCCCTTCTTCCCTAACAAATATTGTTGTGGTCCACCAGGGCCTGGCAGCAGAGTCGGGCAGTGAGGAGGTTGGGTAGCGACATGGGCCAGTCCTGGAGTCTGGAGAAGGCTTGGGACGATTTGGGAGTAAGGCTTGGAGATGATTGGCCCCTCCCATAGAACATAAAGGAGGAGCAAAGGCATGTGAGCCTTTGCAGGAAGCAACTTAGTCGTTCTGATCGGTTTAAATTCTGAAGCTCTGTTTTGACTCTGTGCTCCATGTGGACTTGCAAAGCTAATTGGCAATTAGGTCTTTTGCAGTGTTTCAAGGGAGATAAAGGTGGGTGCTTATCAGCCTTATCCTGAAAGACTTTGGCAGACTTCTGTTGGACTCTTTTACAAACTATTTGTGATTCATACCGGGCTGTGAATGAATGTAATTTACAGCCTTTGAAATAAAAAGAGGGCTTTTGGGACTAAGCGTGCGCTTTTTACTGTCTCTAGAAGCCTAGGTCAGAACAGATATTTTGTGCCCATTGAGAAAGATTGAGCCAGCCCATCAACAAAACAAAAGACCTTCAGTTCCAGGGTGATGGGATTAAGATATGATTCTTCAGGACATAATAGGATTAGCCCTCTACCCATCTAGCAGCAGAATTCACCACATTGCACAATCTCCTAAAGACATTGCATCACCCTCCAAACTTCAACCAAGCTTAGCTCAGACAACCTACAGAGCCAGCTATGACCCCTCCAACAGCCAACAGAATACATGTTCTTGCACAGGAACAGGAAGTTCAAGTGCAAAGCACAAGAGAAGGTATAAACCCTCTCACTCTCAACTCCATGGGGGTCAGCTGCCCAGAATCACACATGGTTGATGGTTCTGCTTCATCAATAAATAGGCCTTCTCTCCAATCAGCCTCCAGCCTCCATTTTATCTCCAGTGCCTTTCTCCCGGCTTGGAACTGAACCAGATGGATATTTCTTCCAACAGGCAGCAGGCCTAAATGAAATATTTTTGCTCAATGTATATAACCATTATGAAGGAAAGAATTGATTGACAAGAGAGCAACAGAGATGCATAACAATATGGGGGATGCATTGGGGGAATTCCCATGCTATCTTGGTAATCCTTATCCATGAATCCAAATGTCTGTTTCATTTCCTTCCTTCCTTCCTTCCTTCCTTCCTTCCTTCCTTCCTTCCTTCCTTCCTTCTTTCTTTCTTTCTTTCTTTCAATAAATTTATTAAATTTTTGAACAAGAAAGATTAAAAGCTAACAGAAGCTAATATGAGAGGAAGGGGGGAGGGAAGGAGGAAGGAAGGATAAAATACAGAAAAAAGGAAGAAAAAAAAGAAATATAAAGAAATGACTTCTGCTTTTCTTTTACAACATCAGTGTATATATTATTGTTGCTTTTTTAATTCTAACTCACGGGTAACAGAACAGGAAAGCTGAAGACCATAGAAAAGAATCAGAGACCATTTGTCCAGAGTGGTATAGTGTCTCCTGCTTGAGTAGGAAGTTGGACTAGAAGACTTCCGAGGATCCTTTTAACCAGGGGTGGGATGCAACCGGTTTTGGTGAATGAATACGTGCAGCATTCAAAAAACAAATCTTTTAAAGCTTCAGAACTTACCTTCTATGTCAGTGCCTGTGAGTAAAACAGCTGATGCGTGGCACTCCACTGTGCTGCGTGAATCAGCTGAGCTAAAACACAGGGAATTATAGGGCAGGTAAGCACAGGGCTGGAGCCAAATGCTCACCCGAACTACCTGTTTGCCCGAACCTCTCCGAACTGGCTGAATCCTACCCCTGCTTTCAACCCTATCATTCTCTGTTTACCTAATACTGGGTAGTGCTGGTGTTGATCCTATCATCTCCTGCCCCTTCTGGCCTAGTTCTTATTTGCAAACCCAAATCAGAGGCCATTTGTTGTAAGTCATGTAAATCTGTGTGTGAATTAGGTGGCCATATAAATCTGTTACATGAATAAATACATAATACTAAAAAAGATGGGACAAATCCATCCAATACCTGACTCCCAGGATGTCTAAAGGTAAGAAATTGTACTGTACTGATCAAGTAGTAGTAGTAGTAGTAGCAATAATAATAATAATAATAATAATAATAATAATAATAATAATAATAATAATAATAATAATAATAATAATGCAACATTATAATTTGACTGCATCTCCGGTCTATAAGTGACATTTCTAAGAACATAGAAAATAGATTAATAGGGCTGGAAGGGACCTTAGAGATCTTCTATTCCTACCCCCTGCTGAGGCAGGAGACCTTATACCATTCTGGATGAATGGCTGTCCAATCTTTTCTTAAAAGCCTCCAGTGATGGAGTTCCGGATGGAGGTTGTTCCACTGATTAATTGTTCCCACTGTCAGGAAATTTCTCCTCAATTCTAAGTTAGTTCTCTCTTTAATTATCTTCCACCTGTTACTGCTTGTCCTGCTCTCAGGTGCTTTGGGGAATAGAATAGAAGAGAAGAGAAGAGAAGAGAAGAGAAGAGAAGAGAAGAGAAGAGAAGAGTTGGAAGGGACCTTGGAGGTCTTCTACTCCAACCCCCTGCTTAGGCAGGAAACCCTATACCATTTCAGGCAAATGGTTATCCAACATCTTCTTAAAAACTTCCAATGTTGGAGCATTTACAACTATGGGAGGCAGGTTGTTCCATGGATTAATTGCTCTAACTGTCAGGAAATTTCTCCTCAGTTCTAAATTGCTTCTCTCCTTGATTAGTTTTCACCCATTGCTTCTAGTCCTACCCTCAGGTGCTTTGGAGAATAGCTTGATTCCCTCTTCTTTGGGGAAAGCCCCTGAGATATTGGAAGACTGTTGTCATGTCACCTCAAGTCCTTCTTTCTCTTAAACTAGACATACCCAGTTCCTGCAACCGTTCTTCATATGTTTTAGTCTTCAATCCCCTAATCATCTTTGTTGGTCTTCCCTGCACTCTTTCTAGAGTCTCCACATCTTTTCTACATCGTGGCAACCAAAACTGGATGCAGTATCCCAAGCGTGGCCTTACCAAGGCATTATAAAGTGGTATTAACCCTTCACGTGATCTTAATTCCATCCCTCTGTTGATGCAGCCTAGAATAGGTTGACTCTTTCTTTTCTGTGACAGCCCCTCAAGTACTAGAAGACAATCATCACAGAATCTCTAGTCCTTCTCTTTGTTAGACTAGCAAACCCTGTTCCCTCAAACATTTGTCTTATGGTTTAGCCTACAGATGCCTTTGTCATCTTTGTTGGTCTTCCCTGCACTCTTTCTAGGGTCTCCACATCTTTTTTGCATCATGGTAACCAGAACTGGATGCAACATTCCAAGTCTGGTCTCACCAATGGTGTATAAAATGGTATTATCAGGTTATCCGATCTTGAAACTATCCCTCTGTCGATGCAACCTAGGACTGCATTAGAAGAAAGAATAATCTTTCCCTGATCTTCTTCCAGCTTGGATGTCCTACCACCCATTGGGGAACTGTTGGTGTTTTGAAGACGTGGCTCACAACGGCCTCTTTTCAAACTCCCGAGAATCCTGGCGTCCACCCCAACTTCCTTCTTTCCCCTTCTTAATCCTCCTATTTTAGAAAATGACCCTTACTCCTCTCCTGCTATAAATATTATTAGTCTCTTTGTTTTCTAAAAGGGAAGAGATTTCATCAATTAGAAGTGCGGAAGAGATCAGTCAATATGCAGGCTGCCACTATGTGGAGGGATAACTTGACCAAGCAGGAATTACCACGGGGAATTTCTGATTAAATAAGGCAGAATTCTGTCACTTTGTAAATCATGAAATATTGATGAAGCAGTGCTCCGTGCTGTTGATCTTTGCCCTCTACTCTCTGTGTGTGTGTCTTTGTGTTTGTGTGTTGTGTGTATGATGATGGAGACAGAGTTCTGCAGAACCAGCTTAGCTCACCCTGGGATGCATTGGATTACACATGACATAATCCAGTGGTGGGTTTCAGCTCCTGTTGCAACCGGTACGCTGCAACAGGAGCCGGGTATGCACACTGCTCGGCGAGCATCGCGCAGGTACCGTACGCTGCATGTGCATGTGCAAATGGCCTGTTTCCTTCAAATACAGGTAAGGAATGATGGCAGGCAGGTGGGCCCTCCAAAGCACCGCTCCGGTACGGTGGCTGCTGCTTCCAGCAGGCACCGGTACGAGCATACCGGGGCATACTGCCTGCAACCCACCACTGAATTCTACACTAGCCATGGTCCTGATTGAAGTGTTGTACCACATGGTTATTTGTTTCAGAGGTGGTGCTTACATTAAATGACTACAGGTAGTCCTCAACTTACAACGGTTTGTTTATTGACTGTTCAAAGTTGCAATGGCACTGAAAAAAAGCCACTTACGACCATTTTTCACACTTATTACAGGGGCAACATCCCCACAGTCATGTGATTTACATTCAGTTGCTTGGCAACTGATTCATACTTATGATGGTTGCAATGTCCCAGGGTCATGTGATCAACTTTTGTGACCTCCTGACAAGCAAACTTAATGGGGAAACCAGATTCACTTAACAACTAGATTACTAAATTAACAACTGCAGTGATTCTCTTAGCAGCTGTGGCAAGAATGGTCGTAAAATGGGGCAAAGCTCCCTTAACAAATGTCTCATTTAACAACAGAAATTTTGGGCTCAATTGTAGTCGTAAGTCAAGGACTACCTATGCAAAACATCTGCATCACCAGTCATGAACATCTGATGCAACTGAAAAACAATTTTACAAACAAGTACAGGTTATACCTTCTCTTGAGGGACGTGGTGGCTCAGTGGATAAGACGCTGAGCTTGTCAATCAGAAAGATCGGCAGTTCAAATACCTAGCTCCCATTACTTGTCCCAGCTTAGCAGTTCGAACGCACATAAAAAATGCAAGTAGAAAAATAGGAACCACCTTTGGTAGGAAGGTAGCAGCATTCCATGCACCTTCGGCATTTGGTCATGCCAGCCACATGACCATGGAGACGTCTTCGGACAGTGCAGGCTCTTCAGCTTTCAAATGGAGATGAGCACTGCCCCCTAGAGTCAGGAATGACAGGCACATATATGCAAGGGGAACCTTTACCTTTACCTTACAGGTTATCCTCAAGTTATGACTGTAATGGGGCCTTCCGTAGGTTGCAACAATTATAAAATGCATCCGTTGCACGACTTGATGCAATTGTATGATCTTTTTCTGCAGTGATCGTTAAGCAAATGCAATGGTCATAAAATGAACATCGTGATCATTAAGCGAACACAGTGGTGGTTAAACAAATCCATATGGCACAGTTTTGCAAAAAAAAAAACCAAACATATGCCGGTTTTCAGGAAAATGTTGTAAAACATGGTCACAAAATATGATCAGTGGATGCTGCAAACAGCCATAAATGAGGCTAAAGTAGAATAAAATATGGATTAAAATATAAGAATGAAGACGTGGCATAAAAGGGACAGTTAGCTTGCTTAAAGGGACAGGAAAATGTCATTGGTCTTCAACCACAACATGTTCCAGCAAACGTCCCTATGTCAAAAGTCCAAAACCACAAGGTTCAATTAAAGTTTGCATAAAGATATGTAGTCCATACCTGTGTCCCAAGACAAAAGGAGAAGTAAGACCCCATCTCCTTATAAGACTTTTTCCTCAAGGTAGCCAATAAGAAGTGTTTCCATGTTATGCTGCCTTTGAGAATGTATAAGAATGCGTGCTTCGATAATGAAGGTTGTTCAGAATTTCCAATGCTAGCTACGTGTTAGATTTCTGAACCTGGCTGCCAAATAAACTCTTCCTGTATCCTGAGAAGTCTAAGCCTGTCATTTTCTGCAACAAGGCCAGATGGCTGACCACCTGAAGACCAGTGCAGAGAGCTGGGGGGGGGGCAATTGTTGGAACTTCAGATCTGGGTCATAAGTTCCCTTTTTCAGGTCGGTTGTAACTTTGAATGGTGTTTGAATGATGAATTTGCTAAGTGACTCATAAATTTTCTTAATAAAGACATAAATAATAAATTATGTCTTCTCTAAATGCACAAAGACCTGTTATTCAGTACAGATTACAGATTTATTTTCCAGATCAGTAGTTGGCCACCCATGAACCAGGGTGTTCAACCGATCAGATTTATTCCTTCTCATTTGCTCTTGGGCCACTCCATAAGTAAGTATCCCTTGACTCTCAATCAGCATGCATTGGAGAAATGAGTTAAGTAGGGGTAACTTCAAGAAATAGGGAACTTTATCTTGATTTCCCCCCCTGAGTTTGGAAAGTTTGCCCAGTTGGTGTCAACAGTATATTCTTTTTAGCATCAATCAGAAAGTCTAGTGAAGAGGAGAAGGACCAGGGGAGACGTGATAGCATTGTTCCAATATTTGAGGGGCTGCCACAGAGAGGAGGGAGTTAACCAGTTTCCCAAAGCACCTGAAAGCCAGACAAGGAACAATGGATGGAAACTGACCAAGGAGAGATTCAACCTAGAAATAAGGAGGAACTTTCTGACAGTGAGAACAAGCAACCCACGGAACAGAGGTTGCCATGGGAAGTTATGGGAGCTTCATCACTGGAGGCTTTCAAGAAGAGACTGGACTTCCATCTGTCAGAAATGGTGTCTCCTGCTTGGGCAAGGGGTTGGCTAGATGACCTACAAAGGCCCTTCCAACTCCGTTAATCTGTTATCTAAAAAAGCTAAACAAGAACTTAAAATAAGAGCTGGAAGGCCCCTTTGAGGTCTTGTACCTGCTTCAAGCAGCAGGCCCTATTTCACTCCAGATATATTGCTGTCCAGTCTTTTCTTGAAAACCTCTACTAACAACTTCCAGAATTAAGCCATTCCATTGTTCTCCCCGATAGAAAAAAATTCCATAGTTCTAGGTTGATCTCTCTTTAATCATCTTCTGCCTGTTATTTCTTGTCTTGTTTTCAGGTGCTTTGTAGAAGAGGTTGACCCGTCTTCTCTGTAACAGTGCCTCAGATATTGGAAGATAGTTATCACGTCACTTCTCTTTGTTAGACTAAACATGCCCAAGTCCTTCAATCCTTCATCATTAGTTTTGACTTCCAGATCCCTTATCATCTTTGTTGCTCTTCTCTGCACTCTTTCTAGGGTCTCAACATTTTGAATTGGACACAGTATTCCAAGTGTGGTCTCACCAGTGCAATATAAAGCAGTATTATCCCTATCATCTTGAAACTATCCCTCTGTTGATGCAACCTAGGACTGCATTAGCTTCTATGACTGCTGTAGCACGCTGCTGGCTCATACTTAAGTGATTGTCCACTAGGACAGGGATCTCCAACCTTGGCAACTTTAAGACTTGTGGGCTTCAACTCCCAGAATTCCTCAGCCAGCAAAGCTTGCCAAGGTTGGAGACCCCTGTACTAGGACATCTAGCTCCAGTGATGGGATTTAAATAATTTAGCAACCAGTTCTCTGGCTGGGTAGGCATGGCTAGGTGGTTATGTGACTGGGCGGGTGTGGCCAACTCAACGTCACTCATTACACCCAGACCCGCCTCCCGGCCACCCGCCTCAGAAGCAGAGATGGGATTCAGCAATTCTGACCAGTTCAGACTAATCCTACCACTGCCTGGCCCCGCCCCTACTCATTTTTGGCCCGTTTTTTGGGCCATTCTTGGACTGTTTTTTTGGGCAGTTTTGGGGCAAAAAAGGGGCAAAAAACAGCCAAAAAACAGGCATGGGTGGGACTAGCCAGTGTTGGGATTAGCTGGTTCACCGAATTGAGCAGAATTTTAACAACTGGTTTGCCCAAACCAGTCCGAACCGGCTGAATACCACCTCTGCCTAGATCCCTCTCACAGTTGATACTATTGAATCAGATAGGGCCTGTTGTATATATCTGTCCATGTGTTTTTTCCTGCCTATATAGCAACATATAAATGTGTCTGTTTGCTCAGGATTTTGATAGAGAATGTCAATAATGTACTGTATGTTTTTTTTCCAATGCTGATATAATTCAAACTAAATCTATGTTAGATTGCTTATTTTATTAGCTCGTTTTATGATTGCCTCATTTTTATTACTCAGTTTTATTGTTTGATCATTGTGTACAATGGTCCTAGGTTTGCCAAGTTAATGAGCTGCTGCCCTCTTTATTTGCTATCATCCAGCGACGTTAGAATTAATAAAATTAATAAAATAGTGGCCTCCCTGTTGGTGTACTCCAGGGAAGCAAACGAATGAAAAGAATTATTTCCCATTGTCTCTTCCGGTAACTTTCTCATCCTGCCTTCAGGTCTTGACATCTTGTATTATTTTACTTTGCTGTCATATTGTTCTGTGTTGCAATAGTAAAAGTACATTATAAAAGCAACCAATATTAAACTAATTTTATCACCGAACTGGTAATAAAGTTTAACGCCAACTGTAAAGTTGTTGCAGCACAGAAATATTACTAGAGGCCAGTAATATCCTGTTAAAGTCATTTTTCTAGAGAACACTCTAAGATCTGCTAAGAGATCTTCTAAAAATGAATAAACAAATGTGTATATGTGTGATAGGTGGGGGGGGGGATATACTGTACACACACTGAGTACTGGGTTTTGTTTTGTTTTAAGTTGGTTTGGTAACTTAGAAGCATTTATAATTTCAATAGAATCTTTGATCACCACTATGGATGGGGTGGGTATTCAGGGAAGAGATCAGAGGGAGAAATCAATGCAGCAAATTGGCACAGAGTGTAAATAAAAGGGCAGGAAGACGGATGGATTTTTTTCCCCGTCATTGTGCTGAGTCCAGAAGAAAATTACCTTAAAACAGCAAGAAAAGCATATTGATCTATATTTGCCCCCCAGAAATTCTAGCAAGTCATAACTCCACAGTGTTATGTTTAATAGAACAGGAACATGTGGCCTTTCCAAATTCAGGTTTTCCCGAATTTCTCCAAAGAGGAGGCAGAAAGAGATTTGCAGCCATCCGAGTCATAGTTGTCTCAAAGATGGTTTTTCAAAAGGCAAATTTCTTTTTCTTTGAAGGAGGAGGAGGAGGAGGAGGAGGAGGAGGAGGAGGAGGAAGAAGAAGAAGAAGAAGAAGAAGAAGAAGAAGAAGAAGAAGAAGAAGAAGAAGAGGAAGAGGAAGAGGAAGAGGAAGAGGAAGAGGAAGAGGAAGAGGAAGAGGAGGAGGAGGAGGAGGAGGAGGAGGAGGAGAAGAAGAAGAAGAAGAAGAAGAAGAAGAAGAAGAAGAAGAAGAAGAGGAGGAGGAGGAGGAGGAGGAGGAGGAGGAGGAGGAGGAGGAGGAGGAGGAGGAGGAGGAGGAGGAGGAGGAGGTGGAGGAGGAGGAGGAGGAGGAGGAGGAGGAGGAGGAAGGAAAAGGGGAAAAGAAGAAGAGGAGGAGGAGGAGGAAGAGGGAGGAGGAGGAGAAAAGAAAAGGAGGAGGAGGAAGTAGTAGTAGTAGTAGTAGTAGTAGTAGTTGTAGTAGTAGTAGTAGTTTTGCTTCTCATCCAAGAAGCTTCATCATTCTGGCAATGAATAAGCCAGAACCCGTTAAGCTCCTTAGCATGAGAAGCAAAACCTCTTCTTCTCCTTCCTCAAGGAAAAAATTATTTTGCAAAACCAACTTTGTGAGGCAGAAAGAAGAAAATATCTCATACAATTCTCAAGGACAGGAAAACTCCTTGGTGGTGGTAGGATTAAAGGTCTGCTAAGATTTCATTGAAATTGAGCAATCAGAAGGGCCTCAAAGTTTGAGAGAAACATCTATAATGAAAAAATAACACATGCACAGTCCTCTGGTGATTATGTTGCTAAACAACCACAAGAAAACACATCCCACTGATGCTAGTTTCTTCAGGATTCTTCGTTTTGAAAGAATTTCTAAAGTAAATTCCCTTCCACAAAACTGAACATACTTGGGTAAAAAAAAAACAGAAAAAGAAATTCTTTTGTGGCACCAACTTTTATGGTGTTGGAGATGATGAAAACACAGCCTGTCTTTAAACACAATTTGATTCTCACTTTAAAAAAAGAAAACTTTGTTATAAATCTCTCTGTAGCCTGTATTACTGAACACACACACATTTTGCACCCTGCATTTTCAGAGGGATTGCAGCTAATGTTGCTGAAAGATTGGTTAAACAACTAGAATAAAAATCCTTAGGTATATTGGACAATCTGGAATTTTGTTGTAGCAGGATCAAAATTTAAATCGGTCATCAAGATCAAAAGTTTATTCTGGCCTCGTGCTGGAGCCTATTATCAGAGAACCCCTCTCTCCAGAATGTGTGCACTGCAATAAATGCTTTATGTGCAACAGATGCAAAGATACACCAATTTCCACCATGGTATTGTTACTGTTGTTGTTGTCTCTTCTATTCATTAAACATGAAACTCAGTAAGCTGAACATTTGAAAATGTATCACAAGAATAATAATATACCATCAGAGGGGAATGTTATAATGAAAGTGTTAAGAGTGTGCAACAGGGGTGGGTTCCTGCCAGTTCTAACCTCTTCTATAGAAGAGGTTCCACAAATCTACTGTGCTGTTTAGAACCAGTTCCAGCTCCCTTCCCCCGCTCGTCTACACCGTGCTTGCCCCGCCCACCGCTCACTGATTGGCTGACTCACCAATCACCCCACCGCCTCTAAGAGTCTTATCTAAACCTTAAAGTCTTAAAGCTGTCAAGTTTGAACACCCCTGGGGATTTTTTTTTCTAAAGGGTTAAGGGTGCAAGGGTCTTGTAACTTGACAGCTTTAAGACTTGTGTGCTTCAATGCCAGAGTTCCTGAGCCAACATGCCTGGAGGAGGAATTCTGGGAGTTGAAGTCCACAAGTCTTAAAGCTGTCAGGTTTGAAGACCCCTGCGGTTTTTCCCCCCTAAAGGTTTATGGGTGCAAGGGTCTTGTAACTTGACAGCTTTAAGACTTGCGTGCTTCAAATGCCAGAGTTCCTGAGCCAACATTTTGGTAGCTAAGCAAGAGCGTTGTTAAGTGAGTTTCACCACATTTTACAAGTTAGCCACGCTCACCCAGTCACATGACTGCCAAGCTACTCCCATTCAGTCACATGGCTGGCAAGCCACTCCTACCCGGTCACATGGCTGGCAAGCCACTCCCACAAAGCAGGCCACACCTACAGAAGAGGTTCTGAAAAATTTTGAAACCCACCACTGGTGTGCAGAGATGGACAAACTCACAAAAGAAATAAAAGAAAAAGAGGAAACAGAACATTCTATGGTATGGAACGAGTGGTGCAAATGGCTAGAGGACAGGGGTAAAGCTTAAGGAAAGAAATAAAGAAGACACAGGAGTTAAAAATTATCAATGTACAGGTAGAGATGAAGAAACGTGTATAAATGGAAACGGTACATAATGAAGGATTGTAAATTAAGGAATGTATATATAATAGTATATAAACAAAGAGAAACTGAAATAAGGGGGGGGAGCCGTGTATTTACAATGGATATATACCGAGGTGGAAATGTTGTACAGAATGAAATTGCAAAAAAGTTTTTGTCTTTTTTTAAAAAATCTTTTTAATAAAAATTATTTTTAAAAATTATTTTTATTTAAAATTATCATATTTAAATTAAATTAAATTTTATTAAATTTAAATGTATCACAGATATCATTGACAGGCTCTGATGGTTGATACAGGTTGCTGCCAGCATCCAAGGTATCAACCAAGTACCTTCTTAAGATGTAAGATCAGTGGTGGTATTTTACCGGTGGACACCAGTTGTAGCGAACCGGTAGTGCTGGTGAGCATTTGACCTTGATCACCCACCCCTGTGCTTTCCTGTGCTATATTTCCCTGGTTTTTAGCTCAGCTGATTCGCGCGGCAAAGCAGATTGCTGCACATCAGCTGTTTTACCCACCAGCGCTGGCAGACGGTAAGTTTTTTAAATGGGCAGTTTTTGAATGCTGCGCAAATGTGCAAAGCGTGTGTCTGGTGTGTGTGCCCGTGAAGCAGTGACGTGCAGTCAGGAGAGGCACAGCCTCACCGCTCTCATCATGAAAAGAAAAAAAATGTAAAAGGGAAAAGGCGAGTGCTGAGGTGAGGCCAGCTAGCTGCTGCCTCACCGTGAATGACTGCCTAACTGTTTAAAAAGGCCTCTTAAAAAGGGCCCTCTATTATGAGGCAGGAGAACTACATGCCTCCTCTAGTCTGACTTTAGGCATTTTATGATTGCTCAAGCAGAGTTAAGCAAGGGTTAAAAAGCCTAAAAAATCCTGGTAGGGCAGGCACTCAGTTCTCCTGCCTCATAGTAGAGGGCGCTTTTTTAGAGGCTTTTTTTAACAGTTAAGCAGAGTCATCCATGGAAGCCAGGCAAAGAGCCATGCTGTAGCACACACACTTTCCCCCAGCCTCTTTCTTTCAGAAGGCTCGGATCGGCTCCCCTCCGGCTTCTCTGCCTCTCCTCTCATCCCAGCCTGCCAGCCAGACAGCAGGCTGCATTTGCAATGGTGGAGGTGTTTGGGGAAGGCAGCAGGGGAATGGGGGGGGGATGGCAGAGGAGCTGCTTTCAAGCGATTGGAAAAGATATCCAATTCAACTTTTGTGTGTGTTTGTGTTTGTTTGAGAGTGAGTGAGAGAGGAAAGGGGGTAGGAGAGATAGTCCAATCCAACTTGTGTGTGTGTGTGTGTGTTTGTTTGAGAGAGGGGGAGGAAGGGAGAGAGGGAGGAAGGAGGGGAAGGGAGAAGAAAAAGAAAATGAAAAAAGGAAATTTATTTCGCAAAGGAGAAAAACAAATGCTGTCATTTTAAATTGGAAATGAGCATGCCTGGCTGTGGAATTCTGGGACCCAGCACTGTGTCAGTGCCTCACCAGCCATAAACCTCACCGCACATCACTGCCGTGAAGTGTGCACTCACCAAACCGGTTGTTAAACTAGTTGCATCAAACCACTCTGTGCGATGTTCCAAGTAGCACAGTTTTTTGCAGTTCCGCTGGTGTTATTGCAGGGAGCTGCAATTTCTTGATGGTTTTTTATAAAATCTTGGTATCAAGTGCCCCGATGACAATGGATATCACTGTTACATGTCTCATCCATGTAACATGTCATGTAGTTTTGATGACCAGGTCACGATATTTCGTGATTTTTTTCCAGTTCTTTTTCTTTGACTCTGGCATCTCCTGGTACAGTGATATCAATAAATTGTACTCTTCGGTTTTCAACAACTGTAATATCTGGCATGTTGTGTTCCAAATGACGATCTGTCTCTATGAACAGAATGTCCCACAAGATCTTCGCCTTCTCATTTTCAACAACTTTTTCCACTTTATGTTCCCATGACTTTTTGGATACCGGTAAGTTGTATTTTTTACATAATGACCAGTTGATTAATTTAACAACTCGGTCATGTCTAGCTTTGTAATAGGTTTGTGCAATTTTGCTGCACTCAAATATTTTATTGTTATTGTTTATTATTATTGTTGTTGTTGTTGTTGCAATCTTAGGATAGCACACACAGCCTTTTTTTTTTAAGAATGGCTGGAAAAATTGATGGAGCTAGCAGAGATGGGCAAATTAACTGCTTTAATCAAAGAAAAGGATATGTTCAAGTTTGTTTCTACTTTAAAAGTGCATTATTGGATGTAACATTAACTTTGTATATCTTTCGCACTTATGTCCCCACCTAACACCTAAAGATATTTGAAGCTCCAATTTAATGTTGAATAGGAAGACAGATGAAAAAAAAACAAGAAAGACAGAAAGCCTGGGATTTTCCATTTTTCTTTGTGATGCCTTTTTTCAAGAGAAATGACATATTTATTTGCCCAGTACATCAACTTCTACGAGGTCAGCCTGGACTTCAGGTTTCACTTTGATTGATAAGGAAGTGCCCAACAGTTGAACTGAGCTGTATCTTCTTATTTGGGTCAATGGCCATGATCCACCAGGCAGAACAGTGGCTCCCAGCATGTAGTGTCCTTCTCTGGAGCAGGCACCAAACACCTGTACAAATCCTAGTCATGTATAGGTACTCCTTGACTTACAACCTTTTGAAAAGTGACTTCTGACCAGTCCTTGCCCTTACGACTATGGCAGCATCCTCAGAGATACGCAATCAAAATACAGATGCTTAACAATCAGAATGTATTTTTGATGTGACTAGCCAATAACCCGGCGTTGCCGGATATTTATTTATAGAGGGAAAATGTCTGAACCAAATGTAATTTCTAATGTTTTCCCACTTACCAGAGGGAATCCCCTTGTGGAGTACTATGGAGTACTATGAAGCCGTTACCATGGCAACTCCACTGCACTGCACAGTAGAAGCCATTTTATGGCAGTACAGTAGAAGCCATTTTATGGCAGTACAGTAGAAGCCATTTTAAGGCAGAACAGGCTGTATCTTAACAGAACAAGTTTTAGGGATGTCTTACTCCCACAATATTTGTTTCCAGAGAGTAAGTCATCCGTGTACCAAGTTTGGTTGAAATTGCTCGAGGCGTTCCAGAGTTATGCTGGAACACACAGACATACACACACACATTGCAACTTCTGACAATTGCAACTTCTGACAACAAATTTCAATGGGGGAATCTTTGTTTAATGACTGTGTGATTCACTTAACAACTGCCGTGATTCATTGAAAAAAGATTATAAAATCGGACATGACTGCCTTACAACTGCCTTACTTAGCAATGCAAATACTAGCCCTAACTGTAGTCGTAATTCAAGGATTATCTGTATTGGAATTAAAATGGGCTTTGGCTTGATCCAGAAGAGTGAGCTATTTATGTGTTTGTTTATTTAAACACATTTGGACACTGCAACAACAAAAATGTTTCTTGATAGCTCAAAAAATATAATACAAAACAAGCCCCACTAAAAATATTCTTATGTGAAGGGACTTGGTTTAAACACAGCGGTGAGATTCAGCCGGTTTGGACCATTTCAGGCAAACTGGATGTTAATTTTACACCCAGTTCGTCGATCTGGTAGTTGCAAGCACTGGCTGGCCCTGTCACTACATTAAAAAGTTTGCTAGACATGAACTGACTGAACTGACACTGAAGAGTTAAACTGAGAAAGAGTTATTGCGCAGGTCATAAAAGTTCTTATCTGACAATGATTTATTGTGCATGTCTTCACACATTCCAGAAGGAGAGAGAAAGAGAAAGCTACTGCTGAACTCTTGTCTGCCTGCCAGGAAAGCAGGCAGACGGAACCTTTTCTTATCAAAATGTAACAATTAGTTAGTTTTGTTTTATTTCCATTTATTATTTTTGTATTAAAGTTTGTTTATTAATTAGAATATGCTTCCCAGAACTTTTATTCTTTTTCTTCACATCTTAATGCATATGCTGTTGGGAATCAGCCCGATCCTAGACTTCACTTTCTTCAGGGTGAAATTTTTCCCCTGACAGGCCCCACCCACCCAGCCCCACCCCTCCCAGGAATCTCCACATGGCCTGCTCATCATGCCACGCAGAGGCTCTGGGAGGGCAAAAAATGGGCCTTCCGGAAGTTCCAGAAGTCTATGGGCCTTTTTCCAGCCTCTGGAGCTCAGGGGAGGCCGTTTTTGCCCTCCCGGAGTCTCAAGGAAAGATTTCAGAGCCCGAGGAGGGTGAAAAATGGGCTGCCTGGAAGATCCGGAAATGGGCCTCTTTCTGGCCACTGAAGGGCCTCAGGAGCTGCGTGAGGCTGTTTTCACCTTCTCCCCCCCCCCGGAGACTCGAGGAAAGGTTCTGGAGCCTTTGGAGAGTGAAAACACCCCACCGCCCCCCACTGTGGTGCAGGCGGCCAAGTGCGCCACACCCACTATGACCACACCAACTCAGCAACCAGGCAGAAAACTGGGGGCTAACATTTTTCAATCCCACCCCTGTTTAAACATCTGATTTATTAACAATCTTGAAATAGCATCCAATGTTGTTGTTGTTTCTTTTGGTCTTTTGTCCTTTTTATTATAAATATTGGATTTTTGAATAATAAATATTTTTGGGGAGAAATGTAGTGTAGGGAACTTAAAAGACTTCTATCAGAATGAGTGGATATCTTCAAAATGGAATCTTGAAATCATAGTGGCATAGAATATGGGGGGATGCGAGGACAAAAGAAGATTACAAGGTCGGTTGGGAGACCGTGGCTGTTGGCTACGCCCGGTCGTTTGTACCAACCCCCACAACCTAGGTGGCCAGGAACTACAGAGCCCGGGCCTACGGCTGATGCTTTGCAATGCAAGGTCCGTAACCAACAAGGCCCCCCTCATTAATGAGCTGATCTCTGAGGGGGAGCTGGACCTTGCAGGGATAACGGAGACCTGGTTGGGCCACGAGGGTGGTTTACCCCTCGTGGAAATGTGCCCACCAGGTTTCCGCGCATTCCATCAGCCTCGGGCCCTGGGTAAGGGTGGTGGGGTGGCGGTAGTTATACGGGAAGGTCTAGAGCCGAGGGAGTTCACTGTTCCTCAGATATCCGGGTGTGAGTCCCTTGGTGTGAAATGGGGCCCAGGGAGGCAGTTGGGTTTGCTGATTGTATACTTGGCTCCTCGCTATACATCAGCGGCCCTGCCCGAGCTCCTCGAGCTGATCTAGGCTTGTGGTTATGGGGGATTTCAACCTGCCGTCGACGGGAGCAGCGTCTGAGGTGGCTCAGGAGTTCATGGCTTCCATGACAGCCATGGGCCTGACCCAGTTAATTCAGGGCCCCACACACGAAGGTGGCCACACATTGGACCTTGTTTTTGTATCTGAGCAGTGGACGAGTGATCTGGGTATAGAGGACTTTGTTGTTACACCCCTGACATGATCACTCATGTCTCCGGCTGGACTTCCCTGGCGCTACCCCCCACCGCGAGGAGGCGGGACCAGATGGTCCAAGCTGGTACCGCCCCAAGCACCTGATGGAGCCGGATAGGTTCCAGATGGAGCTTGGGCCATTACCTGTAGCCCTGACCCGCGCTCGGTCGGAGGACCTAGCGGCCGCCTGGAATAGGGCGGCAGCTGGGGCCTTGGACCGGGTTGCGCCTTTGTGACCTCTCCTGCGGCAGCGACCCACCCGGGCTCCTTGGTATACCGAGGAGCTGAGGGTGATGAAGCGCCATAGGAGACGTCTAGAGAGCAGGTGGAGGTCCTCACGCTCCGAATCTGATCGAACACAGGTAAGAGCCTATTTACGGACCTACCTTGTGGCATTAAGGGCGGCCAAACGTAGATATTGCGCTGCTCTTATTGCGTCCGCGGATAACCGCCCTGCTGCCCTGTTTAGGGTGACCCGCTCCCTCTTGTCACAGAGGACGCAAGGGGCACCCTTGCAGGGCAGAGCAGAGGAGTTTGGGGAATATCTGCAGGATAAAGTCGCTCAGATCCGGAACGGATGGGCCCCCCTCAGTGGACCGGACGGGCCGCCAACAGCGAGTCTTGTGAGACCATCCTGGGAGGAGTTTGATTCTGTTGCCCCCGAGGATTTGGATAGGTTGCGTGGACGGCTGCGACCCACCACATGTTTAATGGACCCGTGTCCCTCCTGGTTGGTACTGGCATCTTGGGAGGTGACCCGAGGCTGGCTTCTGGGCCTGGTGAATGCCTCATTGGGTGAGGGATCCTTACCAGCCGCCTTGAAGGAGGCGGTGGTGAGACCCTTACTTAAGAGGCCTGCACTCGACCCAATGGAGCTAGCTAACTATCGTCCAGTCTCCAACCTTCCGTTTTTAGCGAAGGTTGTCGAGAATGTGGTGGCGCAGCAGTTTCCACAACACCTTGACGAATCCGAGTATCTAGACTCACGCCAGTCCGGCTTCCGACCCGGGCACAGCACGGAGACAGCCTTGGTCGCGTTGGTCGATGATCTCTGGAGGGCCAGAGATAGAGGTTGTTCCTCTATCCTGGTCCTATTAGACCTCTCGGCGGCTTTTGATACCATCGACCATGGTATCCTATTGCGCCGGTTGGAGGGGATGGGAGTCGGAGGTACCGTTCTGCGGTGGTTCGGCTCCTACCTCTCCAACCGGAAGCAATGTGTGTTGACGGGGACAGAGGTCGACCCCGAGGCCACTCACTTGTGGAGTGCCACAGGGGTCGGTCCTCTCGCCTCTCCTGTTCAACACATATGTGAAGCCGCTGGGTGAGATCATCCGTGGTTTTGGGGTTGAGTGTCACCTCTACGCTGATGATACCCAGCTGTATATTTCAACCCCAAACCACCCCAACGAGGCTGTCGAAGTGATGTCCCGGTGCTTGGAAGCCGTCGGGGTCTGGATGGGGGACAACAGACTTAAACTCAACCCCTCCAAGACCGAGTGGCTGTGGCTACCGGCACCTCGGTTCAGCCAGCTGATTCCATCGCTGGCCATAGGGGGCGAACAATTGCCCCCTGTGGAACGGGCGCGCAATTTGGGCGTCCTCCTTGATGCCCGGCTGTCAATGGATGACCATGTGGCAGCCGTGGCGAGGGGGGCGTTCCACCAGGTTCGCCTGGTGCGCCAATTGCGCCCCCTACTGGACCGGGATGCCCTACGCACGGTCACTCATGCGCTGGTGACGTCCCGCCTGGATTACTGCAACGCTCTCTACATGGGGCTGCCCTTGGGACGCGCTCGGAGACTGCAGTTGGTTCAGAACGCAGCCGCACGGGCTGTGATGGGGAGTACAAGGTACTCCCACGTAACACCTCTCCTGCGTGAGCTGCACTGGCTACCTGTGGTTTTTCGGGTGCGTTTCAAGGTGCTGATTACCATCTTTAAAGCGCTCCATGGCACGGGACCTAGTTACTTGCGGGATCGCATCCTCCCACATACATCCCTGCGGCCAATTCGCTCACACAGGGAGGGACTTCTCCTGGTGCCGTCCACTAGGCAATGCCAACGGGCGACACCAAGGAGTAGGGCCTTCTCTGTGATGGGCCCAACCCTCTGGAATGACCTCCCCCCCGAACCACTTCTGACCTCCGCTCCTTCCCGCAAAAATTGAAGACTCACCTGTTCCGATTAGCAGGCCTGGCATAATTACAACTGTCCCTCCTGGCAAATGTATTATTATCTGGTTATCTTAGGGTTTTTTAATCTGTTGTGTCTGTTTTAGGGATTTTAAAAAAATTATATTTATTTAGCTTTGTACAGTTCTTTTAATTGCATTTTAACCTCCTCCAAACTGTACATATTTAATTTTTTATTGTATTTTTGTGATATTCTCTATGGACTGTACACCGCCCCGAGTCCCTTCTGGGAGAGGGGGCGGTCTAGAAGCACAAATAAATTGAAAAAATATGCCCAGAACTGAGATTCAGGGATTTCATAGACAGATGAATAAGTTTTTAATCTATTTTTGGAGGATCCAAGAGGTTTTCTCAAAATCTAAATTTCCAGACCACTACTGAGATTGACAGTCCTGCCTTCCAGGCTTCCAATCTGTCATAGATGTATTTTCTGCAGATGTCTATTCTAGAAGGAGAAGGGTGGAGTCCCTCCAGATGTCTATTCTGAAAGACTGTGAAAGGGAGAGGAGGAGGAAGAATATTGGGAGAGAGAGAGAGGAAAAAATAAGGAAGAAGGAAGAGAAGGAGGGGAGGGGAAAGGAAGAGGAAGCGGGAGAAGAAGGAGAAGAAAAGGAACAGGAGGAGGAGGAGAAGAAATAGTAGTAGTAGTAGTAGTAGTAGTAGTAGTAGTAGAACTACTACTAGTAGAAAGCAGGGAATGGATTTGTAAATGAACCTCATCACAGAGTAATTACACATCCTCCTTGATGTCTCAGTGTTATAATTGCACCATACACTCTGCAAGGTGACTAAAGGGTGAGAAAATCATATATTTACTTCACATAGTAATGTACTGTATACAGTAATTACTCTGCCTTTCCTTGGCACTTAAGTTATCAACAAATGTCCCCTAATTATCACATTTCTAAAGGATCCCTACATGGAGGTGATTCATGGCCAAGAATTTAAAGCTTTACAAGCTGCAGTCCTTTAATAGTATTAGACATAAGTTGTCACTACTGACAAGTGTGTGTTGCTGAAAGAACATTTAGAAACAGCATCAGGGCAATATAAAGGTGGCCTTTATAATTGTTCATTGTTTGCAACTCATCTTCAAAATCCTGGATCTGTTCCATGGGTCCCAGGAGGACTGCAGGAAGTGTCAAAAAGGCAAGATGGAGGCTGCAATAATTCAGTTGTGGTTGTCATCATCACATTTTTAACCCCACCCTTTAGTAGAAGGCCCTGGTATGACCCTTTAAAAAAAAGGTTTAAAGGGAGTTTAGAAGTAAAGGTAGACCTTGGCTTACAAAAGTTGGTTTAGTGTCTGTTCGAAGTTACAACACCACTGAAAAAATGGCATGACCAGAAGTGGCATTCAGCCTGTTCTGACCAGTTCTGGAGAACTAATAGCGGAAATTCTGAGTAGTTTGGAGAACCGGCAAATGCCACCTCTGGCTGGCCCCGCCCCCATCTATTCTTTGCCTCCCAAGTCTCAGCTGATCCGGAGGAAATGAGGATCTTGCAGTATCCTTCTCCTGGAGTGGGGAAAGAATGGGGATTTTGCAGTATCCTTCCTCTGCCATGCCCACCAAGCCATGCCCACACCAGTAGTAAAAAGTAATAAAAAGTTTTGAATCCCACCACTGCTTATGACCTTTTTTCACACTTACAACCATTGCAGCATCCCATGGTCACATGATCAAAGTTCAGAGGCTTGGCAACTGGCGCGTATTTATGACGGTTGCAGTGTCCCAGAGTCAGGTGATCGCCTTTTGTGACCTTCTGACAAGCAAAGTCAATGGGGAAGCCAAATTCACTGAATAGCCATGTTACTAATTTGAGAACTGCAGTGATTCCCTTAACAATTGTGGCAAGAAACATTTAACAACTGTCTCACTTAGCAATGGAAATTTTGGGCTCAGTTGTGGTTGTAAGTCGAGGACCACCTGTAACAAGACAGAAAAGGCTTCTAAATAAATTAATCTGAGATTTCTTTCCACCCGAGGCAGTCGATGATGTTTTGAATAAACTAATGCTGTACATAACAACTCTTGCGAGTTGAAATTCTCTGGAATCATGCCACTGGATTAAAAGAAAGGGGGTCAGAGAAAATAAAGAATGTTGTTTTCTACTGTGGTGGTTTTATTGATATGATGTGAAGCTGTCGTAAACCACCAGGCGCCCTTATGGAGTTGGGTGTACTTACAGCAGTTAAATGAAAATAAAGACAGGGCACAGACGGAAGGAAACTTCCTAGCACAAATGTATGGACAAAATTAGGGGGGAAAGGGGTGGCCCACCCCACAGTGAGCAGAGGAGGGGGAAATGCCCCCACTAAAAAAATTAATCTGGGATCTTCTTCACACAGCACTGCATGGGGGCAGGAATGCAGACCTCAGTCACTTATTTCATTTACTTACATCCCATCTTTATTATTTTCTTTCATAAACAACTGAAGGTGGTAAACATAGCTTCCTCTTCCTATTTTCCCCACAACAACCCTGGAAGGTGTGCTGGGCAGATAGAGGAGGACTGTCCCAAAGTGAGCCAATCGGCTTTTGTGCTTAAGGCGGGACCAGAATTCACAGACTCATGGCGATTGGACCAAAATCTCCCAGCTGACTTTCATGCCTAAAGCAGGATTAGAACTCCTGGTGATTGGCCCAAAGTCACCCAGCCAGCATTTAAAGCAAGACTAGAACTCACTGTCTCCTGGTTTTTAGCCTGGTATCAACCACTAGTCCAAACTGGTCTATGTCTTCATACATACATACATACAATCTAGAGGCCCTCAATTTCCTTTTCAAAGGCCTCCAGTGGAGTAAATATAACAGGACTCTTATCATTTTGTCCCTGCTTTATATGATGCTTTCTATAAATAGTACTCCTATTTATTAAATATTAAATAAACTATTTATTAAATAGTACTCCTATTTGTTTTTCTCGTTTTTCTGGGCAAATGGCCATGTTTTCCAACAAAGGACTACTTTTATTTTCATTTTCCAAGGAAGTGTTGGGGCTGGTGAGGCATTCTTGGAAATGAAAGAGAACCTCAGCGGCTGGCGCATAATTGCTCTGGAGTAAGTGAAGTCCCATGCAAGAGTCCTCCAGCGTTTGAAAGAAATCGGAGAGGAAGGAAGCCAGCAGAGGTCAGAGTGGCTGGGGGCCATCACTGGTGCATTAGCAGGACCTTCCCAGAATTCCAAAAAGACAGTGCTGAGGCACAGATGCCATCAGCTCATGAAGGGACTCTGCAAATAAGCGAATTTTCAGTGTCCTTTTTTTAAAGGATAAAAATAAAGCTTTTTGCAAAGTAGGATGAGGGGAGATGGCTGTGGATGCAATAGGACCTCAGATTTAGAGGGAGGGAGGCAAGAAATAAGGGAGGGTGGGGAAAAGGAAGGAAGAGAAAGGGAGGAAGGGATGGGGGTAAAGAAAGGAAGGAAGGAGCGAAAGGAGGGAAAGGAGAAGGAAAAGAAGGAAGAGAGAGCAAGTGGAAAGTGAGGGAGAGATAAAAGAAGGAAGAGAGAGGGAGGGAAGGAATGGGGAGAAGGAAGGAAGGAAAAGAGAGAGGAAGGGAAGAAAAAGGAAGGGAGTGGGAAGTGAAGGTGAGATAGAGGAAGGAAAAGAAAAGGAGGAGGAAGGGATGGAATGGTGAAAAGCAAAGAAGGGAAGGGAGGGAGGAGGGAGGGTGGGAAGGAAGGAAGGAATTAATTTTCACGTAATAGAGCAGCTATTTGTGAGTAAAAGAAGAAAGCAATAAATACGTTGAGAAGATGGGAGCTGACGCCAGGAATGCAAATGGCCTCCTATTGACAAGCCATCCCTCGAAGCTGTCCGTCAGATGACTAAAGGATGGAAAAAGCAGGAGCAAGCTTCTTGGAATACAAAGCTGATAATTAATGTAATAACGACAGACACTCTTTGAAACAGAGAGGTGGCCTGAAGGTCACCCTGCCCAACGAGAAAAGCAGCTAAGAGGCAATTATTCAAATGAATGGGAATCTGGATCCCACCACTCCCCGAGGGGCACCTCACTGGAGGCCCAAGTGGCATGCAAACTTTTTTTTTTTACAACAGTTTGAGGAGTAAGTTTCCAAGAGCAAACTTATTTATGATTTGTTTTTGATTGCAATACAAATACCGAGTGCAATTATACAGCCGTAGCCTCCTCGCACGGTGCTTCTGCCTAATTTTTTCAGAAACAGATTTCAGTTCAATGGAGCTTCCTTGCAGGGGAGGGCTGCTGGGGGCTTGCAGGGGTTCGGGAGAACCTCTAGCTAAGATTCTGTGCAGTTTGGAGAACCCCCAAATCCCTCTCCTGGCTGGCCCTGTCTACCACGCCCCTCCACTCCCAGGAGTCCCCTCCCAGGCCATTTTGGATGCAGGTAAGTGCACGGCACGCACAGAGGCTCTGGGAGGGCGGAAAACGGGCCTACTGGAAGTTTGGACCAGTTTCCGGTCTCCAGAAGGTCCCCAGAGCCTGGGATGGTCATTTTCGCCCTCCCAGAGGCTGGAGGAAAGCCTCCGAAGCCCAGGGAGGGCAAATGGTACACCCTCCTCCCCCCTCTCTGCTCCAAATTTCTGGGGTGAAGAAAACACCAAGTCTCTTCAAATCGCCCCACTCAATTCCAATCACTTAATGTAATTTTAAAAAGGGAATCTTGATCCGTTCAGATCCTCAACTTTCAGCCACGGCTGAGTCCAAAATCTAGATTGCTGAGACAGTTGTTAAGTGAGTTTCCCCCCCCCCCCCATTTTATGCCCTTCCTTTCCACGGAATCCCTGCATTTGATCGGTTATTAACGTGGTTGTTAAATGAAACTGGCTCTCCCATTGTCTTTGCCTTTGTCAAAAGGTCGCAAATTGTGGTCACGTCACCCCAGGACACTGCAAACATCATAAATATGAACCAGTTGCCAACGTTTGTTAAGTGAATCACTGCAGTTGTTAACCTAGTCACTTGATTGTTAAGTGAATCTAGCTTCACCTTTGACTTTGCTTGTCAAAAGGTTGCAAAAGGTGACCCAGGGGACCCTGCAACCGTCATAAATTGAATCAGTCTCCAAATATCTGAATTTTGATCACATGATCATGGGGATGTTGCAACGGTCGTAAGTATGGGAATTGGTCATAAGTCAGTTTTTTCAGCACTGTTGTAACTTTTAATGGTCACTAAATGAACTGTTGTAAGCGGAGGACTACCTGTATTTTGCTTTATGCCTTGTTTTTTGCCATTTTTTTCCTCCTTATGAGGAATACACCACGATGTAGAAAAGATGTGGAGACTCTAGAAAGAGTGCAGAGAAGAGCAACAAAGATGATTAGAGGACTGGAGACTAAAACATATGAAGAACGGTTGCAGGAACTGGGTATGTCTAGTTTAATGAAAAGAAGGACCAGGGGAGACATGATAGCAGTGTTCCAATATCTCAGGGGTTGCCACAAAGAAGAGGGAGTCAAACTATTCTCCAAGGCACCTGAGGGTAGAACAAGAAGCAATGGGTGGAAACTAATCAAGGAGAGAAGCAACTTAGAACTAAGGAGAAATTTACTGACAGTGAGAACAATTAATCAGTGGAACAGAAGTTGCCTCTAGAGGTTGTGAATGCCCCAACACTGGAAGTCTTTAAGAAGATGTTGGGTAGCTATTTGTCAGAAACGGTATAGAGCAGTCACAGCTTACCTTTTTGTCCTCGTGTGCTGAAAGCACGTTTGTGCATGCCCACACCCATAATGCAAAGCACCCCACCCCCCTGGACATGTGTGCATGACACTCCACCCGTGTTCCCCTTGCCCATGCGCACCCCCTTTCCCTCCCCTGTGTGCCCCATTTTGGGCCTAGCAGGGCTCCCTGAAGCCTCAGGGAACCAAAGACGGGGCGTGCCATGGCATGGTGTGGCGCTTCCCCCCATGACCCCACCCCCCCATACATGCACACGCAATCCCAGACAGAGGCCCGAAAATCTGCTGGCTGGCAGGAGGCATGCATGCATGTGCGGTGGAGCTGAGCTGGGGTGACCGTTCGCATGCCCCCAGAGAAGGCTCTGCATGCTACCTGTGGCACATGTGTCACAGGTTCACCATCACGGGTATAGGGTTTACTGGCTGAGCAGCGGGTTGGACTAGAAGACCTCCAAGGGCCCTTCCAACTCATTCTATTCTACTCTAAATACATGGCACAACTCAGAAACAAATGAATTTTAAAGGTCCAGCTGAGATTTAGTGAGCCCATCGGCTCCAAAAAAAAAAAAAAAACCTGGGAGAAAGCCTGCCTCTCCCATTTCTTCCTCCCTCCCTCCCAACCTCTGCTTGCTAACTGTATTAACGCTATCCTTCCCATCCAGCCAGGCTTGATGACGAAGAAAGATGGAAGGGTGGGAGGAACAGGTCACAGAGATGGTTGTGCCATAGGTCTCGTGCGTTAAATGACACTTTGCACCTGTAAAATAAATGGCCGGAGCAGAAGAGCGGAGGGGGAGACTGAGGATCAGGCAGAAACGATCCCCCACTGTTGAATCAATACAATGCATTTAATAGGCAGGGTGACAGAGACAAAACCACATGCCAGGCAGGGTGTGCATTCATTCTACACACACACACACACCTCTAGGTAATAATTCTCCAGCGAGCAGGTAACCATTCTCAGCTGAATGATCGTGTCTTTAAGGAGAAGCTGCTGACAGCATTATTCCTTACCTCCGGAACTGAAGAATTTCCCGTCAGGTTTACAAAGAGATGTACCAGTTGCAAAGATGGCGCACGACTCGTTTCTTGAACCAGCCTTTTCGTTTCTTATCGTTTCCCACCCCCACCCCTCACCCCCCAAAAATTTGCCTGCCATGGGGGGAAATGGTGGCTATAACAGAAAGGAGGAAGGTTGAGAGGCAGATGCCCATTAGATTAGATGCTGATAAAGTTCTACAGAGGAGTTATTGAGTCTGTCATCTGCACCTCCATAACTGTCTGGTTTGGTTCTGCAACCCAACAAGACAGACACGGACTTCAGAGGATAATTAGAATCTCAGAAAAAACAATGGCTACCAACCTGCCTTCCATTGAGGACCTGTATACTGCACGAGTCAAAAAGAGGGCTGTGAAAATATTTACAGACCCCTCGCATCCTGGACATAAATTGTTTCAACTCCTACCCTCAAAAACGACACTAAAGAGGACTGCACACCAAGATAACTAGATGCAGGGACAGTTTTCCCCCCTGAATGCCATCACTCTGCTAAACAAATAATCCCCACAACATTGTCAAATTATCTACTAAGGCTGTATTACTATTACTATTAGTCTTTTCATCGTTCCTATCACCCATCTCCTCCCACTTATGACTGTAACTTTGTTGCTTGTATCCTTACAATTTATATTGATTGTTTCCTGATTACTTATTTGTACCCTATGACTATCATTTAGCATTGTGCCTTATGATTCGTGACGAATGTATCTAGTCTTTTTATGTACACTGAGAGCATCTGCACCAAAGACAAATTCCTTGTGTGTCCAATCACACTCGGCCAATAAAGAATTCTGTTCTGTTCTGTTCTATTCTATTCTAATTCCATTCCATTCCATTCCATTCCATTCTATTATGGCCTGGATAGGAATTGAAACACAGAGCCACATCTCCTAACAAAGATGACACCCAGAGCAATTGAAGGATAAATTGTTTATCATTTAGAAGGCAGGTTTGTGACGAGAAGCTTTTTTTTAAAAGGTCAGGATGATACTGCAATGGTACCATGGAAACTTTGCCTGTTTTTTTAATGTTGAAGGCAGCTGCCGTATGGACATCTAGCAAAAGTGAAAGCTTGGTGTGTGTGTTTTTTCCTCTCTTCCTTGGGTTTTGCCTATTTTATTGTGAATCTAAGGGCAGGGATTATATAACTTCTAATGCTTTAAGTCAGCTTTTGATTAAGGAGGGACTTAACATGTCCATACATACACAATATCCCTCCCTCCCTCTCAATATAACATCTATTGTTATCTAACTTTTCTCTTTCTTGAGTGTTTAAATTCATTCAGAATAGAGCTGGAAGGGAATTTGGAGGTTTAACAGATTAACAGAGTTGGAAGAGACCTTGGGGGTCTTCTAGTCCAGCCCCCTACTCAGGGAGGAAACCCTATACAATTTTAGATAAGTGGCTGTCTCTAGTCTCTTAAAAACCTCCAGTGATGAAGCACCAACAACTTCTCATTCTCTAATTCTCATTCTCTAATTCTCATTCTCTAATTATAATTAATAATTCTAATTTTATGATTCTGGCTTCTCTAATTCTATGTCATGATTTTCTTTCTTTCTCTCCCTCCCGCCCTCTCTCTCTGCGTTAGCCTTTGTGCTATTTACAACATGAAGTGTTAATACCACTTTATAAGGCCTTGGTAAGGCCACACTTGGAATACTGCATTCAGTTTTGGTTGCCACGATGTAGAAAAGATGTGGAGACTCTGGAGAGAGTGCAGAGAAGAGCAACAAAGAGGATTAGGGGACTGGAGGCTAAAACATATGAAGAACGGTTGCAGGAACTGGGTATGTCTAGCTTAAGAGAAAGAAGGACTAGGGGAGACATGATAGCATTGTTCCAATATCTCAGGGGTTGCCCCAAAGAAGAGGGAGTCAAACTATTCTCCAAGGCACCTGAGGGTAGAACAAGAAGCAATGGGTGGAAACTGATCAAGGAGAGAAGCAACTTAGAACTGAGGAGAAATTTCCTGACAGTTAGAACAATTAATCAATGGAACAGCTTGCCTCCAGAAATTGTGAATGCCCCAACACTGGAAATTGTTAAGAAGATGTTGTATAGCTAATTATCTGGAACGGTATAGGGTTTCCTGCCTAGGCAGGGGGTTGGACTAGAAGACCTCCAAGGTCCCTTCCAACTCTGCTATTGTATTATTGTAAAATATCCATAACATTCAATCAAAGAAAATTTGAATATGTATGTATTGTATACTGGATTTATATGCATGATATTTCCATTTTTTTATTTAATGGCTCATTCCTTTAGTAAAATCTGCCATTGGATTGAGAAAGCATCCATTCCCTTGAAGTGTGAATTTTTTGGTTTAATATCCAACTGCTGAACACGTACTTCATATTTTCTTCCTGAATTCCACCTGCCTGTTTCCGTGATCATAGCACCTGGGATTAAGGTCATACATCAGTCATTAAGCGAGTCATCATCTGATCTGATTTTTCTATCTTTTTTGCAGATTTCATTTTGTCCAGTGATACTTTTGGTTGGAAACCAGAAGTAAAGCTTGACACCAGAAAAAAACAACAACCGCTGAACATCACGTGACTGAAGAAAAATCATGTGACTGAGGGACTGAGCAAAAAGCTGTAACTGTGAGCTGGTTGCCATGCACCCCAAATACAATCCCGTGACTGCAAAATGTGTTTTGTGCACAGCCAGAACTGAGTTTTAAGTAGCTCTGGGAAGTCTATCATAACTTTGAAGGATCACTAAGGAAAAAGGATCCCTGGGGATTTTGCTCCACTAGTCATTGCCAACTCTAAGGGCCAGTGCTCATCTCTGTTTCAACGACACTGAGCTGAGTTGTCTGAAGATGTTTCTGCAGTCATGTGCCCAGCATGATGTCGCAGAATAGCAATAGCACTTAGACTCATGATGGCAAACCTATGGCACATGTGCCACAGGTGGCACGCAGCGTCCTCTGTGTGGGAACGCGTCATTGCCCCAGTTCATACGCACGGCCAGCTGATTGTCAGATCTCTGCCACACATGCACAGGGATATAGCATGCGTGGGGGATCACACGTGCATGTGCAGGGGGCATGTGGGGGCTGCGCATGCATGTGCAGGGGTGCACATGCTTGCAGGGGTGGGGCACATGCACAGAGGCACACACACTGCATTTTGGGAGTTCAGGCACACACGTGCACATTTGCACACACACGGTTTGGGCACTTGGTCTGGAAAATGTCATCCATCACTGACTTAGATTTATATTCTGCTTCCTAGTGCTTTATAGCCCTCTCTAAACAGTTTACAGAGTCAGCCTATTGCCCTCAACAGTCTGGCTCCTCCTTTTACCCACCTCGGAAGGATGGAAGGCTGAGTCAATCTTGAGCCGGTGAGAATCGAACTACCAAACTGCTGGCAGCTGGCAGTCAGCAGAAATAGCCTGCGGTACTGCACGCTAACCAATCTGCCACCACAGCTCTTAGGCTGTTTCCTTCCCACCGAAGTGGTACCTATCTATCTATTGGCCTATGCTTGCTTTTGAGCTGCTAAGTGGGCAGGAACTGGGGCGAGGACGGGAGCTCACCCTGCCACATGGCGCTTGGGTCTCAAACCTGGACTGCCAGCTTTCCAGCTGACAAACTCAGCATATTAACTGCTGAGCCACCGTGGCTCCCTAAGTGACTGGTCCTTAAGTGAGGACTTCCTATATATTGGAAGTTCCTATCTATTTCTTGAATGTTTATATTTTAAAATCTACAGAATGATTATATTTTAAAATCTGTTTGGCCAGTACTAAGACCACTCTGGAAATTACCAACAGCAATGTGTCATTGGGCCATGACTCATATATTTTTCTATGGCTTCTACTAAAGCTGGCTTTTTGCAGCGGCCTTCAGGGATTAGAAACCCTTTCTGATTGTTATCTTTTGGGGATTGGATGTTTGCCTTCAGTATCATTGGCATTTAATAATTATCACAGTCATGGTCATCTAATTATCCTTTCAAGGTTTATGCCCTGAGAAGGAACCTTAAGAGCATTTCAAATTAAATCAAATTGAATATTTTGAGTTTTCCTCAAAACAGACAGATTAAAAACCACAATGAACAGTTTAATGCCACATTAGTGGAATTCTGCAAACCTTTTTCGGGGTTCCAGATCTTGTGCTCGGCAATATCATTGGGGTTACATAGAAACTCCTGCAGCACAAAACTTTGAAAACTCCTGTACCTGCAATTGAAACCCGAATTTTTTTCTTCTAGAACTAGACAGAATAGCAGAATTGGAAGGAAAAATAGAATATAGAATTATAGAATTGAAGGGAACTTTAAAGTCTTCCACTCCAATCCAATGCTCGAATAGGAAATTTATACCAGTTTGGACAAATGGCTGTGCCATCTCTTCTTGAAAACTTCCAGTGTGGGAGCAACCACAACTTCTGGAGGAAAGTTGTTCCACTGATTAATTGTTCTCACTGTCAGGAAGTTTCTCCTTAACTCCAGGTTGCTTCTTGCCTTGATTAGTTTCCATCCATTGCTTCTTTGTCCTGCCTTCAGGTGCTTTTGAGAATAGGTTGACTCCCCCTCTTCTTTGTAGCAACCCCTCAAATGTTGGGAGAACAGGGGGGAACAGGGGGGAAATGGAAAAGTGTTATTATATAGGCTGACCACAGTGACAATTATATATGCTCAAAATGTAAAGAAACAGCAATTCTTACAATGTAAGAATTGGATGGGGAAACGAATGCAATTGACAGAGATGGCAAAGTTAACTGTTCTAATTAGGGAAAAGAATATAACTTTTCATCCACTTGGAAATTGCTTCTTGAGTTTTTGCTCAAAAGAAATAAAATGATTCTTTTGATTTGGAGTTTTAAACAGGTTTTTGTAGAAGTGGCTGGCATTCGTTACCTTTATATAAGTTAAAAGGTGAGGTCATCATTGTATTATGTAACTTACTGCCCTGGAAAAAGAAGTCATTGCATATTTTCCCCCCCCTTTTCTCTCTTCCTTACTTTATTTCCCTTTCCTTTTCTCCTTGCCCTCTTTCCCATATCTTTATTTTGATTTATATTTTGTATTAAAAATAATAATAAAAATAACAATAATAAAGAATTACTAAAAAGAAGAAACTTATGTACCCTTGATGTTATTCCATAGAATAATGAAAATATTTCATCATAGCCCTCCAATTTGACTTTCCTAGAATTCTCTTCATTTCATTTCATTAGTTTCATTATTTGCAATTTGGTTCTAGCAGACTGCTCTATATGTCTTGCAAATGCAGACTTTGAAAATTGTTGAAGAGGGTCTGGACCTTTACAGTAATTGTCGTATACAATAACAAACAATTGCAGAAGCTTTCCAAACCTGTCTCACTCACATTGATGTAAGTTTAAGATGCATAAAATGCATATATCCATCCTTTCCAGTTTTGGGCTATACAATTTAACCTCTCAAAATTTTATAAAACCACGCAGTATTGAATGGAAATTATAGAGAGGCATAAGGGCAGCCTCTCAGATGGAAAACTATTCAGCTCGGAAAAGAATACATCATTATATAATCCATAATAACTTCAAAATTGCAATTCCAAATGCCACAAGGTTGTTTTTTTTGATGATAGATGAAAGGTTCCCTCAAAAAATCATCCATATTTCAAAATTGTTCAGATGCCGTTTTATTATGGTTTTTATGGCTAAATGCCTTTCTACCAGTCTCATCATTTCAATGAAAGAAACAATCTTTTTGGGGGGTGGGGGGGGGTGTTATTGTTAAAAAAAAATTCAATAAAGAAGAAAATTTTAATGCTGTCAGGAACGGAAGGTACATTATACCAAAATAACAAAATTGTCCTCGGAGGAGGAAGAAACATTGGTGGGTCAACATCTGGAAGACATTGGGGTGGTATGCCACATCCCTAGGATTGAAGGTGACATTGGTGGGACATCCTTCACCAATATGGTTATTCCAGACCACAATAGTTTATGATGGAGAATATACAGGTACCTCCATGGTCCCTTTAATTTTCAGGATCATTTCCAGAATAACAGAGTTAGAAGGGACCTTGGAGGTCTTCTAATTCAACTCTTTGCTCTGGCAGGAAACCCTATACCATTTCAGACAAATGGCTGTTCAATCTCTTCTTAAAAGCATCCAGTGTTGGGGCATTCACAACTTCTGGAGGCAACTTCTGTTCCAATGGTTCATTGTTCCAATTGTCAGGAAATTTCTCCTCCGTTCTAGGTTGCTTCTCTCCTTGATTAGTTTCCACCCATCGCTTCTTGTTCTACCCTCAGGTGCCTTGGAAAATAGTTTGACTCCCTCTTCTTTGGGGCAACCCCTGAGATATTGGAACACTGCTATCATGTCTCCCCTAGTCCTTCTTTCTCTTAAACTAGCCATGCCCAGTTCAAGCCAACCGTTCTTCATATGTTTTAGTCTCCAGTCCCCTAATCATCTTTGTTGCTCTTCTCTGCACTCTTTCTAGAGTCTCCACATCTTTTTTTACATTGTGGAGACCAAAACTGTATATAATATTCCAAGTATGGCCTTACTAAGGCATTACAAAGAAGTATTAAACTTCTTGTGGCCTTGATTCCAGGGGTGATTCCAGGGGTGAAATCTGACATGTTCTGGAGAACCGGTAGCGGAAATTTTGAGTAGCTTGGAGAACTGGCAAATGCCACCTCTGGCTGGCCCCAGAGTGGGGAGAGAATGGAGAGTTTGCAGTATCCTTCCCCTGGAATGGGGTTGGAATGGAGATTTTGCAGTATCTTTCCCCTGCCATGCCCATCACACCACGCCCACAGAACTGGTAGTAAAAAGAAATTGGATTTCACCACTGCTTGATTCTATCCTTCTGTTAATGCAACCTATGACTGCTTTAGCTTTTTTGGCAGCTGCTTCACCCGGCTGGCTCATATTTAAGTAATGGTCAATTAGGACCACAAGATCCCTCTCACAATAATTACTATTGAGCCAGGTGCCACCTATACCAGGGGTGTCAAACTCAAGTGCCGGGTGCTGGATCCAGATTGCAGGGTGCTTAGATCTGACCCACAGGGCTACCCTGGAAACAGCCCATTTTCACTGGCAGAGCTCTCGGGCCACCACAGCCCCCCCCCGACATGAGTGATGTATAGTTGGCCACCCCCACCTGCCTCCTGAAGTCAAACACAACACTGATGTGGCCCTCAATGAAATTGAGTTTGACACTCCTGACCTACAGTATTCCTGTCTGTGCATTTGGTTTTCCTTCGATAAATGTAGAGCCTTACTTTTTTCACCACTGAATTCCATTTTGTTAGATAGTGCCCAATGTTCAAGTTTGTCAAGATCCTTCTGTATCTTCAGCCTGTCTTCTGGAGTGTTGGCTATTCCTGGCAGCTTGGTCTCGTCTGAAAATTTGATGAATTCCCCTTCTATCCCCTCACCCGAATCATTGATGAAGATTACTTAGATTAAAGAAAAGAGTATAAATACTTTTGTTTCCACATGGAAACTGCTTCTGAACTTCATGCTTGATGTGGAAAGGAATGAAGCTCTGACTTTGGGTTTATAGATTATATTGATAGACCTTTATAGAAATCACTTGTTCATACTAATATGGAAAAGGAAAAAAGCTTTGATTTTATGTTAATGGTTATTTTACTATAACAGAGAGAGTTGGAAGGCAATCTTCTTTTTCCCTATTTTTCCTCACTTCCCTTCCCCCTCCCCCTCCCCCTCCCCCCTCATTGCTCTTCTATTTACCGTATTTTCCAGACTATAAAATGCTCTGGATTATAAGACGCACATTAGCTTTAGAGTAGGAAAACAAGAAAAAAAATCTGCCTCTGCCTCCTCCGCGCGTTTGTCGCCACTACAGCCCATTCG
This sequence comes from Natrix helvetica, assembly GCF_964273705.1. Taxonomy (NCBI): domain Eukaryota; kingdom Metazoa; phylum Chordata; class Lepidosauria; order Squamata; family Natricidae; genus Natrix; species Natrix helvetica. The sequence continues at coordinate 134,449,329 of NC_138554.1, read as the reverse complement.
CCACTGCAACCTGTTCGCCACCATGGCGCATTTTCCACAGCCCGTTTGCCACTGCTGTGGCCCATTATCCATGGCCTGTTCGCTGCTGCTGCAGCTCATTTGCCATAGCCCATGTGCCGCTACCTGTTTGCCGCCACTACCGCCACCTGTTCACTGCTGCCTGTTCGCCGCCGCCCATTTGCCACTGATCGCTACAAACAGGCAGCAGTGGTGATAGGCTGCAGTGGCAGCAACCCCCACCACCTAGAACAGCTGATTGGCACTGCACCAACCCCCCTCCTCCCCTGTAATATTCACTGTATAAGACGCACAGACATTTCCACCCACTTTTGGGTGGAAAATTACTGAAAAATACGGTACTTCTGTATTTTGTATTTTATGATACTCTATAACTTAATTTTTAAAAGATCTAAAAACAAACCATTGATGAAGACATCGAAGTTTGCTGGGCCTAAGACAGAGCCTTAGGGCACTCCACTGCATACTTTTCCAGTGAGAACAGCATCTACGCTCTATACTGGTAGTCCTCAAGTTATAACCGTAATGGACCTGCTCATCATGGTCGTGACAGTCATATGACCCACCTGGGTTGATGACATTCTTTTACAGTATTCATTAAACAAACATAGCAGTTGTTAAGGGAACCAACAGGGTGCTATGGCTATAGTTCTGCAAAAATCAAAAATATCGGTTTTCAGAGGGAATGTTGATTTTTTGGGAGGGAAACAGAATTAGAATTAACACAGTGGGGGAGGCAGAAGCCTTCATTAAAAAACACAGTTCTCTCCTAGAGCACGAAAATATGGGAGGTAGTGAAAAAGGTAGCAATGCACAAGATATGAAGGAGGGAGGGGCTTTGGCTCCATCTGGAGACAGGAAGGAGGGAGCAATATCAAAAAGGCTCAGGTCACAAAAATAAATGTATTGGAAATGTTACTGTAATTGTTGATATACTAGAAGTGACAAAAAAAGAGATGATTGAACACATGGTTGATATAATATAGAACAAGATTCTGTTTTTGCTTATCTTTTATACGTTGTCTTTAACATTGTAGAAATTGTGAGATTTGGAAGGATTTCTACCACTAGCATGGGAGCTGCCAAAATTTTCTATGTACCTTTTTACCTTTCCCCATAAATGTTTAAAAACCAATAAAATTCTTTTTAAAAAAATATATCGGTTTTCAGCCAAACCATGGTAAAACAGAATCACATGCCCCTGGAACACAGCAAAGAGCCACACATGTGACTACATGAAATTTTGCCATGTGACAGCAGGGGGAGGGGTTATCACATGTTTGAATCCGGGTTGAAAGTCCTCACAGGATAGGCTCATAATTCCGAACGGTTGCTAAGTAACTTTTAAAGTGGGGACATCTGGAGAGATACGTTTATTTTTTTAAAAAAAAACACCTCAAGACAGTGGCCCTGACTGTATGATTGAAGCCCCCTTCCCCTTATTTTATATGTGTGATAAATGTCAAAAAGAATGGGGCTTTGATGGTGGGGTCAAAGTTGCCCTCCTGAATTTTGGGACAATCCTTCCTGCCCTGAGGGGTGGAGGGGTGGGTGGGGGTCAGCCATGGTGAGGAAGGACATCATAAAGCTGAGATCACCTTGCTCTAAGTCAAGAGATGACATATTTGTGGTGTTTCTACATCAGGGTGAAGCCAAATCAAGCTGATTTATATCCGATTAAGGATCTTTCTGCTTTGGGGTGATCTTGGGAGCATTAACCTGACATCTCAGTTCAAAGGCAGAAATGGAACAGCTGCTCTCCAAGGGGGCCACATTAAATAGCTGAAAAGGTCAGATCTGGGCAGGCTGAAAAGGCCAAAGAGCAAATAAATAGACCGACTGCATCTCAGGCTCATTTCCTATGTGCCTCTGATGCTCCAGCCAACAGCCGTGACCACAGCTGGGGCATTATTTTTTTTCTCTCTCTCCCATTGACCTTATACATCATCATTTACCAAGCATTAGTCTCAGAAACTATTGTCACAAGAGGAGAGTGAGGGAAGACAGCCCACTCACAAGCACCACTGCCCACCCTTCAGCACAAAGTCACCAAGTCCTTATATGTCTGCAACATGGATGAAGAAGACATGATGATGTCGTCCATTGGGTCAGAAGCAGGGGTGAAATTCAACAGGTTCCGGAGAACCGGTAGCGGAAATTTTGAGTAGGAAAATACCACCTCTGGCTGGCCCCAGAGTGGGGTGGGAATGGAGATTTTGCAGTATCCTTCCCCTGGAGTGGGGGGGGGGGAATGGAGATTTTGCAGTATCCTTCCCCTGGAGTGGGGATGAAATGGGAGTTTTGCAGTATCCTTTCCCTGGAGTGGGGAGGGAATGGAGATTTTGCAGTATCCTTCCCCTGGAGTGGGGAGGGAATGGAGATTTTGCAGTATCCTTCCCCTGGAGTGGGGATGAAATGGGAGTTTTGCAGTATCCTTTCCCTGGAGTGGGGAGGGAATGGAGATTTTGCAGTATCCTTCCCCTGGAGTGGGGAGGGAATGGAGATTTTGCAGTATCCTTCCCCTGGAGTGGGGAGGGAATGGAGATTTTGCAGTATCCTTCCCCTGGAGTGGGATGGGAATGGAGTTTACAATACCTTTTTCCTGGAGTGGGGAGGGAATGGAGATTTTGCAGTATCCTTCCCCTGGAGTGGAGAGCGAATGAGGATTTTGCAGTATCCTTTCCCTGGAGTGGGGAGGGAATGAGGATTTTGCAGTATCCTTCCCCTGCCATGCCCACCAAGCCACAGAACTGGTAGTAAAAAAAATTGAATTTCATCACTGGCCAGAAGGTACCTCATTTGCTTAACTACAGGTAGTCCTTGACATATGGCCACATTGGAGCCCAAAATTTCACTTGCTGAGTGAGACATTTGTTAAGCAAACTGCCCCATTTTATGACCTTCCTTGCCACAGTTGTTAAGTCCACCACTGGAATTGTTATGTTGGTAACATGGTCATGAAGTACATCTGGCTTCCCCATTGACTTTGCTTGTCAAAAGGTTGCAAAAGGTGATCACATGACCTTAGGACTCTGCTGCAGCCATCATAAATGTGGGTCAGTTGCCAAGGAGATTTTGATCATGTGACCACAGGAATGCTGCAACAGTCATAAGTGTGAAAATCAGTCCCAAGTCACTTTTTTTTCAGTAACTTTGAACGGTCACTAAATGAACTGTTGTAAGTGGAGGACTTACAACAATGTAAGTCCTTAACAAATGTACAACAATGGAGATTGTGAAATCTGCATCTCACATGGCTTTTAAGAAGACATTTGACAGCCCACCCCTACCTATCAAGCATAATTTAATTGGTTTTGCATATTAGACTAGATCTGTGATGGCAAATCTATGGCAAGTGTGTCCGAAGTGGCACGTGGGTCCATGTAGACTGGTACCAGGGGTGGGTTCCTGCCAGTTCTAACCTCTTCTATAGAAGAGGTTCCACAAATCTCCACAAATTTAGAACCAGTTCCAGCTCCCTCCCCCCACCTGTTCACACATTATCAAGATGAAGAGTGAGAGGAGGAATTCTGGGAGTTGAAGTCCACAAGTCTTAAAGCTGTCAAGTTTTTTTTCTAAAGGGTTAGTTGTACAAGGGTCTTGTAACTTGACAGCTTTAAGATTTGCATGCTTCAAACGCCAGAGTTTCTGAGCCAACATTTTGGTTGCTAAGCAAGAGCGTTATTAAGTGAGTTTCACCACATTTTACAAGTTGGCCATGCCTACCCAGTCACATGACTGCCAAGCTACGTCCACCCGGTCACATGGCTGGCAAGCCACTCCCACAAAGCAGACCACACCCACAGAAGAGGTTCTAAAAAAATTTGAAACCCATCACTGACTGGCATGCACAGCGTCGCCCTTTCCTCTTTTGGGGGTTTTTTGGCGCACATGCGCACGTGATGATCAGCTGTTTTTCGTGTGTGCAACAGTGGCGGAAAAGAAAAGAGTCGGTCTTCCAGTTTCTTTTGTGCGCATACGTGCTGGCCAGCTGATTGCTGCACGTCAAAGGTGGGTTCCTACTGGTTCGGCCGAATAGGTAGTAACTCAGCCGGACATGTGACCATACCGGTTCTATCCTGGGTGCCACCATCTTTATTTTCTGTTCTGATCATGCGCAGAACAATCTTCATTGAAAAAATGTAATTCCCCTCCTTTTTTTAATGGTGTGCACATGAGCAGACCTTTTTAAGTGCAAATGCGCACACGTGTGGAGTGCAAACTTTTTCGGGCACATGCATGTGCCAGAAACCGGAAGTTCATTTCCCGCCACGCGTGTGCCCGCTTGGCAGCTTCTCTTCCGGTGCACATCCCCAAAGAGCGCCCACACGAACAGGGGGTAAGGTGATTCTTACGGTCTCTTAAAATTTCACAATTCTACCATTCTGTAATAATTGTGCCTCCTTCAGCAAAGCGAGCCATAGCTTTGTTTAAGGAAGACATTTGATGTCTCATGTGGCATATAATGAACTACGAGAAGAAACAGAAAACATTGATCCGGAATGAATCTATTAAGGTATTTTTTTTTTTGAAAAATACGTGGGGTGTGCCCCAAGGAATTACTAAAAATTGTTAGAAGGACATCTTTACCTTGATTTGTCGAAGAAAATTGCTGATATGAATTGCTTGTCAACATTTGAGTTAGCTTTTTTCTGATAAAGGGCAAGGAATAAAATCGTTGAGTGATGATTGAACAGTTCGGAGCTCTAAAATAGAAAAGCGTAAATTTCCCGACCTGTCCTTTCTTTCCCTTGTTTTCTTACCATTAATTTTAAAATAAAATAAAATTTACTGGAAGGAGGGGGAGGAATTCCAAAAGGTAGCATTGCATTGGAAACAATCACACATGCAAAGAAACAGATATATACAAATATCACAGGGGCTGTAATTTAAATGACTGCCCATGCTGCCAACATGGCATCACTCTGGGGCATTGCGAGAAACATAAAAGTGGCTTTAGTTTGGGGATTTGGGACTGGGTTTTATTTTTAGTACTGTCGGTTATTACTGCAAAGGATATTTTATTTCTTTCTTTCTTTATTGTTGTAATTTATGTGCATCCCAGTTTGGGGAAAGGGTGGCTTTTAATGCAAGAAATAGTAACATTAACTAAAAGCTGCAAAAGCCAAAATAGGGATAATAATATATGTTTTCCATCTATTAACGACAGCGAGGAAAAGGGCACTAACAGCAACTAACTGCCACATTATGAGATGGGGGGTGGGCATAAAAGATTAAACACAGGTAGTCCTAAACTTACAACCATTTATTTACTGATGGTTTGAAGTTACCACAGAATTGGAAAAAAGCAACTTACGAGCCTGTCCTTACGTTTACTTTGCATTCCCATGGTCACATGATCAAAATTATGGTACTTGGCCACAGGACAGAGGTGGTATTCAGCAGGTTCTGACCAGTTCTGGAGAACCGGTAGCGGAAACTTTGAGTAGTTCAGAGAACCGGTAAATACCACCTCTGACTGCCCCACTTCCTTCTATTCTCTGCCTCCCGAGTCTCAGTTTATCGGAAGGGAATGGGGATTTTGCAGTATCCTTCCCCTACCATGCCCAAGCCACCCACACCAACCCATGCCACGCCCACCAAGCCACACCCACAGAACTGATAATTAAAAAAAATTAGCATCCCACCATTGCAATAGGTATGTTGGGTCACATGATCTCCATTTGCAACCTTCCCATACAGCTTCCAATAAACAAAGTCAATGGGGGAAGCTGGATTCAACTAATGACCATGTGATTCACTTAACAACCATGTCAAGAAAGGTCATAAAATTGGGCATGACTTACTTAACAACCATCTCTGAAATCCTGGACCCAGTTGCGCTCATAAGTCAAAAATGAACTGTTATAAGTCCTTGACTTATAATGTAGTCTTGAACAGTCACTAAGCAAACTGTTATAAGCCCTTGACTTATAATGTAGTCTTGAACAGTCACTAAGCAAACTGTTATAAGTCCTTGACTTATAACAGTTTGCTTAGTGACTGTTCAAGATTACAAGAGCACCGGAAAAGTGACTTTGAATGTTTTTCGCACTTGCAGCCCTTACAGTATTCCCATGGTCATGTGATCAAAATTCAGAGGCTTGGCAACGGACTCATATTTATGACAGTTGAAATGTCTCGGGGCCCTGTAATCTCCTTTTATGACCTTCTGACAAGCAAAGTCAGTGGGGAAGCCAGATTCACTTAGCGACCGTGTTACTCACTTAACAACTGCAGTGATTCACTTAGTAATTGTGGCAAGAAAGGTCGTAATATGGGGTGAAATTGTCTTAACAACTACTGTGGCTTAGCAACAGAAATTTTGGGCTGAACTGCTGTTGTACATCATCACTTCCTATACCTATATTACTTAAATTGGTTATTTATATAACTACCGTAAATAAAATATTTGCTTCTGGGGAAAGGGGAGTCGGAGAGGTCAAAATTGTGTCTTCAGTTGCATACAACTAATCCTTGACTTATGAACACAGTTAAGCCCGAAATTTCTATTACTAGGCAAGACAGTTGTTAAGTGAGGTTTGCCCCATTTTATGACCTTCCTTGCCGCAGTTGTTAAGTGGATCACTACAATTGTAACTTAGCAACATGATTGTTAAGTGAATCTGGCTTCCCCATTAACATTTCTTGTCAGAAGGTGGCCAAGGTGGCACATGACACTGTGACACCACAACTTTCATAAATACATACCAATTGCCAAGGGTCTGAATCTTCATCATGTGAATACTGCAACGGTCATAAGTGTAAAAAGTGGTCAAAAGTCCCTTTTTAAAATGCTGTTGTAAGTTTGAATGGTCATTAAATAAATAGTTGGAGTAGAGGACTACTGTAGTGATGACCCCTGTCTTGACCTCTCTTTTTTTGACAGCAAATGTTTCCCTTTGTGAAAATCTTGAGTTTTTAGGCAATGTATATAAACCAATATCAACAACCCCAGATATGCAAAGGATGTCACTCTAATGGCAGAAAGGGGAGAGGAACTAAAGAGCCTCTTGATGCAGATGAAGAAGGAGAATGCAAAAGTTGGTTTGAAACTCAACATTAAGAAAACTAAGATCGTGGCATCCGGCCTTCTCAATTCCTGGCAAATAGATGGGGGAGAAATGGAGGTAGTGACTGATTTTATTTTCCTGGGCTCCAAGATCACCACAGATGGGGACTGCAACCAAGAAATTAAAAGAGGCTTGTTCCTGGGGAGAAAAGCGATGGCAAATCTAGACAGCATCCTAAAAAGCAGAAACATCACCCTGCTAACCAAAGTGCATACAGTCAAGGCTATGATTTTCCCAGTTGCAATGGATGGCTGTGAAGGTTGGACCATAAGAAAGACTGAGCGCCAAAGAATGGAGGCCTTTGAACTCTGGTGCTGGAGAAGACTCCTGCGAGTCCCTTGGACTGCAAGATGATCCAACCGGTCAGTCCTAGAGGAGATCAACCCTGACTGCTCTTTAGAAGGTCCTAAATCCTGGAGATGAAACTCAAAGACTTTGGCCACCTAATGAGAAGGAAGGACTCACTGGAGAAGAGCCTCATGCTGGGAACGATGGAGGGCAAGAGAAGAAAGGGACGACAGAGAATGAGGTGGCTGGATGGAGTCACTGAAGCAGTTGGCATGAGCTTAAATGGACTCCAGAGGATGATGGGAACAGGAAGGCCTGGAGGAACATTGTCCATGGGGTTGCAATGGGTCGGACATGACTTCACAACTAACAACAACAAGAGGATTGTTGTAGTAGTGACCCCTGTCTTCACTTTTATTTTTGACACCTCTTAGCAAATGCTCCCCTTTGTGAAAATCTTGCGTTTTTAGCCAATGTATATAAACCAAACTAGATCATGAGGTAAGACGATTCAGCTCGTAAATTGGTCATTTGTTCACTTCGTGGCATTAAAAAAGGGGGGGGGGGAGATTCCACATTCTTTCCTCCAGCCGACCTGTTTATGTAACCACTGGTGCATTATTTGGCTGTGAGGTAAAGGAAATACTTTAATAACTACCAGGCTAAATTTGCTGCAGCCTCCCTATCAATTATTCCTTGGATTAATGATTGCTTTGAAAAGAATGACAAGGGCTTTTATTGATGAAGTCCAACGATTATTACAGAAAGATGGATGGATAGAAAAGGCCGTGCTTCTGGGAGATTGATCACCAGAGAAAGAATTAAAACTGGCCCGCCAACAAGATGCTCTTATTTTTAAAATAGAGAGGGGAATTTGAGAAAGATTAACCGTCTTGGCTGTAATCCCTCACTTGGTGACAACAAACACCTCCTCAGATCTTTGTGCTAGTTCAATCACCTTTTAGGTAAGGTTTAGCCGGGCGATGAATGCAATGAACTCAGATATGGATCATGAGGTGAATTCGAGACTACAAATATTAACACAGCTTTAATGATAGTCACGAAATCACCAGATGAAAGAAAATAATAATTCCATTGTATTTTGCCTTGGTTGGACAGATGTCCCAGCTTAAACACTGTGTGTCTATGGAGATTCTCAGTTCATCTAGGTCACGGTTGTCCCGAAGGTGCTTTTTTAAGAGGCAAACAGACTTCCTTTGTTTTTCCCTGAAGACATTTCGCTTCTCCTCAAAAAAAAAAAAAACAAAGGAAATCCAGTTTTGCTTCTTTTTTTCCTTGAAAAGTTTTAAATCAAAGATTTAAATACAAAACAACGAAATATTAAGAAAAGAAAAACAATAACACAAGAGACATTGACAAAAAAGTATCTTTAAAAAATACACACATAGACATAATACCCTCCCTAGTTGAATTCTGATTAATATAATAAAAAGGTAAAGGTTCTCCTCGCACATGTGTGCTAGTCGTTCCTGACTCTAGGGTGCAGTGCTCATATCCGTTTCAAAGCTGAAGAGCCAGCGCTGTCCGAAGACGTCTCCGTGGTCATGTGCTGGGATGACTAAATGCTAAAGGCGCACGGAACGCTGTTACCTTCCCACCAAAGATGGTGCCTATTTTTCTATTTGTATTTTTATATGCTTTCGAACATGTTATGTTATGTTATTATTATATTAATATAACACAGCAATGTTAATTTCTGCCCCCTTGCAAAATAGGCGAAAAGAATGTTAAATTGTTAAACTACTAAATCTATTGTTAGCCTGTCATCTATAAACTATATCAATAACAATCCAGTTTTGCTTCTGACTGAACTGAAGAAGCCTCTTGGATGAGAGAAGCGAAACATCTTCAGGGAAAAACGAAGAAAGTCCAGTTGCCTCTTGGAAAAAAAAAAAAAAAACATCTTTGGGTTAAAGGCTACATTCGCCTCTGAGACTGTGGGCGATTAAAACCATCCAGACAACCTGTGATAGAGGAACGAAAGGCATCGAGGCTAATCTGAGAACGAGAAACTAAGCTACACAATTGCTAAATAGAGATTAGGAGAATTAGGAGGTAGCCTTAATCCTCAGAAAAGACAAGTGAGGCCAGATCTGACCGTCTTCTTCAAGTATTTCAAGAGGAGGTCGGGGCCTTTGAGCGGGGGTTTCATCCGACAGTGCAGGACTCATAGAAAGGGATTTTCAAATACTGCAGAGCAGATTCCCACTAAATTTTACACACATTTATTCACAACAAGCGTATGACACAGGTAGTCCTCGATTTACAACCTGAATTGAGCCCAACATTTCTGTTGCTAAGTGAGACGTTTTGCTAAGTATGTTTTGCTCCCTTTTTTTTTTTTGCCACAGTTGTAGAGTGAGTCGCTGTGGTTGGTAACATGTTTGTTAAGTGAATCTGGCTTTCCCATTGACTTTGCTTGTCACTAAAGGAGATCACATGATCTCCCCGGGACACTGCAAGCGTCATAAGTATGAGTCAGTTGTCAAGAATCTGAATTTTGGTTACCTGACCGTGGAGATGCTGCAACAGTTGTAAATGTGAAATTTTGTCATAAGTCACCTTTTTCATAAGTGCCATAAGTCACTCAACGGATGTGGTGGCTCAGTGGCTAAGATGCTGAGCTTGTCGATCAGAAAGGTAGGAAGCTCGGCGGTTCGAATTCCTAGCGCCGTGTAACAGAGGGAACTCCTGTTCCTTGTCCCAGCTTTTACTAACCTAGCAGTTCGAAAAATGCAAGTAGAAAAATAGGAACCACCTTTGGTAGGAAGGTAACATCATTCTGTGCACCTTTGGCATTTAGTCATGCCAGCCACATGACCATGGAGACGTCTGGAACGACTAGGACATATGTGCGAGGGGAACTTTTACCTTTACCACTTTTTCAATGATGTTCTAACTCTGAACGGTCATTAAATTAACTAATGTAAATCGAGGATTACCAGTAGTGGAAACCAAAATATAGTGGGTTCTTCTTCTATTTATCGGTTCGAATGGAATATTGAAGTAAGGATTCCTATTTCTAATAGGATATTCTAATTTGGGTTTTTGCACCCAATAGAGAAATGAACCCAGTGGCTCTCTCCTGTGTAAAAACTGCATGGTTCCAAAGGCCTTTTAATATTTATACCGTTCTAATTGTGTTCATCGAGGCATAAGTAGCCCAAAGAACAAACAAAACAAGTCACATCTTTCTTTGTTGCAAATTCAAGTTCGAGCCAGAAACCTAGGAATTATCTAAGTAACATCGTAAGGCCTTGTTGGTGAACCTTTTCAGCACCGAGGGCCGAAAAGGGAGCACGTGCCTGTTGGAAACCAAAGCAGCAGCCAACGGGTGGGCATGTGCATGCTGGGAAGATGATCTTCCAGTTTCCGATGTGCACATGTGTGCCGGACACCTGGTCTTCCGGTTTCTGGCAACCATGAGGCACGAAGACCAGCTGGTGGGCGCACCGGAACCCGAAAGAGCAACGGGCGACAGCTCAAGTGCCTGGAATGATGGCTCTGTGTATCACTTCCGGCACTTGTGCCATAGGTTTGTCATCAGGTACAACGTGCTTAGCAAAGTGGTTTTCGTGAATGCATACTAGATACAGCCTAAAACATTTAGTTCTTTAATCCGCTTGTTATACCACCTAATGTGCCAATAGCTATGAGAATTTTCCAAACTCTTCTTCATAATATATCCATTTTGGTCATTAGATTGCTGTATTTTGTACTCTTTTGCTATTCTTTTTCATCCTTAGTGGACCAGAGGAATGCCATCGATATAGTTTACTTGGACTTCAGTAAGGCTTTTGATAAGGTAGACCATAACCTACTACTAGATAAAATAGAAAAATGTGGGTTGGACAGCATCACCACCAGATGGATTTGTAACTGGCTGACCAACCACACTCAACATGTAGTCCTCAATGGAACTACATCTACATGGAGGGAGGTATGCAGTGGAGTACCCCAAGGCTCTGTTTTAGGCCCAGTACTCTTCAACATCTTCATGAATGATTTGGATGAGGGAATAAATGGGGAACTCATCAAATTTGCAGATGACACCAAGCTGGCAGGAATAGCCAACACTCCAGAAGACAGGCTTAAGATACAGAAGGATCTTGACAAACTTGAACATTGGGCACTATCTAACAAAATGAAATTCAATGGTGAAAAGAGTAAGGTTCTACATTTAGGCAACAAAAACGGAACGCACAGGTACAGTATAGATGATACCTTGCTCAGTAGTAGTAACTGTGAGAGGGATCTTGGAGTCCTAGTGGACAACCATTTAAATAGGAGCCAGCAGTGTGCAGCAGCTGCCAAAAAAGCAAATACAGTTCTAGGCTGCATCAACAGAGGGATAGAATCAAGATCACATGAAATGTTAATAGCACTTTATAATGCCTTGGTAAGGCCACACTTGGAATACTGCATTCAATTTTGGTCGCCACGATGTAAAAAAGATGTGGAGACTCTAGAAAGAGTGCAGAGAAGAGCAACAAAGAGAATTAGGGGACTGGAGACTAAAACATATGAAGAACGGTTGCAGGAACTGGGTATGTTTAGCTTAAGAGAAAGAAGGACTAGGGGAGACATGATAGCAGTCTTCCAATATCTCAGGGGTTGCCACAAAGAAGAGGGAGTCAAACTATTCTCCAAGGCACCTGAGGGCAGAACAAGAAACAATGGGTGGAAACTAATGAAGGAGAGAAGCAACTTAGAACTGAGGAGAAATTTCCTGACAGTTAGAACAATTAATCAGTGGAACAGAAGTTGCCTCCAGGAGTTGTGAATGCCCCAACACTGGAAGTCT
>NC_138554.1:134294625-134434625 GCF_964273705.1 Natrix helvetica | reverse complement strand
CTGAAGAGCCAGTGCTGTCTGAAAACGCATCTGTGGTCATGTGGCTGGCATGACTAAACGCCGAAGGCGCACTGAACGCTGTTACCTTCCCACCAAAGGTGGTTCCTATTTTTCCTACTTGCATTTTTACATGCTTTTGAACTGGTAGGTTGGCAGAAGCTGGGACAAATAACGGGAGCTCACTCCGTTACGCGGCACTAGGGATTCGAACTGCCAAACTGCCAACCTTTTCGCCACTGAGTCACCGTGTGTCTTACTTACTTACTTACTTACTTACTTACTTACTTATTTCAACCCAAATTTGAAGTTCCAATAGCTTCTCCTCCCAACATCTGTGGTCACATGACTGCATTTTGGCCATATGGCAACCAGCCCATATTTCTATCTGTTTGCAGCTGACTGTGTTTACAATATTTTTGGTGTAAAACAATGTTTATTTGAGCAAAAAAACAACAACTCCAAAGCAAACAATGGGTTCATTTAACGACGGTGGCATTTGCTCAACAGTCATAGTGTTTGTTTTATGACTGCTGTATTTGCTTAATGACCACCACAAAAAAGTCATAAAGTTGGGCACCGTCACTCGGTGGCTTGCTTCATGACCATTACAATTTATGAATGAATGGGTAATTATGGGTTTAATTACGGTTGCAAGTTGAGGACAATCTGTGCTAATATTCTTGGTTTTGGTTAAGTAGTCTGGACTACTTTGATGAGCTGATATCAGTGGAGCAACAATGTGGGAATTTGTGCGCCACTCAGCTATAATCTAACACAGTGTTTCTCAACATTAGCAACTTGGAGGTGTGTGGACTTCAACTCCCAGAATTTGCCTTCTCCCATCAAACTTTATTCAGGCTCCCCTAATTATATTATCATATTTCCATGCCACAGTTAGATACAATCAGTTAGCAAATTCCCAATGTATTCCAGCAGGATGTTTGGGAGGTGTTACTGTATGGGAGCATTAAAAAAAAACTCAGCAGATGCTTCCTAAACAAAAAATCAATAAATACAATATAAAAACTAAAAACATCTCCTGCCAAAATATATATATATCACATGCAAAGGACTATCCCAATTTAACTCACCAATTCACATGATTGCCTCAAATCCTGGATTTATAGCAAAAATTCAGAATGGCCCACAGCCATGGAAGAGCATACCCCTAATTAAAGCCTTTGGATATTTTGGTCCTGATTTAGCAAGCTTTCTTTGACTTCCTCCCAAGAAAACAGCATGTTGGCAACGGTGTGTCCAGAATTTCACACCACCTCATATCCTCTAAATGCCCATGTTACGTGATAACCGCAGAAACATTTTCCTAGAGAGTTTTAGGTAAAGCTCATCCCATTTGGAACATTTTCATGTGCTGGCTGAAGTCTTGTATCAAAATGAAACCCGTCAATATACAAGAGCTACATTTTTTTTTTCCTGGAGAAATGCAGTTCTAATGAATTGAGCCAGGCAGATTTAATTCCCAGCCTGCGTGACTATTTCCAAGTCACCCACGGCAGAATAATTAATTTTATAGGCTGAGCCTATAAAAACACTGCTTTTTTTTTTTGAGCCAGCCGATTTCATTGTCCCCCAAATGCATTTTCAAAGGCAAGGGGAGTTTGATGGGGTCAACATAAATTCCAAGGTTAATTAACAAGCTTACTGAACACAAACCTGCAATCATTTATGTTAATAATGCTTTTATTAAAAAAGAAAAAAAGGAAGCACACCATTGCATTATTTCTGATGGAACTCAGCTCCAGCCTTACGTTAAGGTAAGTAATTGATACTTGCTTTTCCTGCCCAGTAAGTCGAAGTGGGAATACTGGTTTGGAGGTAGAACATGGCCACCCAACTCTGCAGTTTAATTTAGTTTGCATTAAATTGTCAGGTAAGCATGGCACACTGGCCAGCCTCATTAACAAGGCACAGTGGGGATCGGCTATGGGGACAGAGAAATTTATGCGAACATATGCTATGCTGCTTAAAGACTATAGAGGAAAGCATCTTAAACCTGCTGTCTGAATGTGCCTTAAATCACTAATGCAAAAAGGGAAATCAATCAGAACACCCTTCTGTTTTACTAGCCATTTTCTACTTGAGTGTTTTCAAAAGCAAATGATAATCATGCTTTAAATATGAAATATAGTTCTGGCTGTTTGAAACTACAGCATCTTTAGATAGATCACATACACACACACACACACACACACACACATCCACACACACACACACACAAACACACATTCACATAGTTATTGTTCTTATTTATCTTTCTCACCTTTACATATTGATTTTTCCATATAAAAGGTTAAAATACACATTCTAGGTTGCTTTGCTTACCATCCCACACACCTATTTTGTATTTTCACCACCCTATTTTTCCTTTCCTTTACACACTCCCTCCCTTCTCTATTTTCTTCCTTCCTTCTCTCCTTTCCCTTTCCTTCTTCCCTTTGCCTCTCCCCTACTCCTCTCTTCCTCTTCCCTCTCCTACCCTCTCTCCTTCTCTCTCTCTCTCTCTTCCCTTCTTCCTCTCCTTTCCTCTTTCTTCCTTCTCTCCCCTTTCCTCTCTTCTTCTTTCCTCCTCTCTTCCTTTTCTTTTCTGTTGTTGTGGTTATCTCTTTTCAACTCTCAACTGGTGTATTTTCGGGATGGTATTCCTGTAGACCCTGTTATAATCTTATACTTATCATTTCCTATTCCCTTTTCTTCACTGTCATGTCCTAATTATTTCTTTTTCCCTATATCTCATTCTTGAACATATACATATATATTAACACTTTCTTTTCTATTTCCCCCCTCTTCCCCCACTTTTCCATTTAATAGTGTCTCATCTGGTTTCTATATCTCTCTCTTGCTTTCTTTTCTAGATTTATTATTGAGATAGATCATATGTGTGGCTCTAACCCACATGAAGTTTTACAATAATACAATACAATACAATAGCAGAGTTGGAAGGGACCTTGGAGGTCTTCTAGTCCAACTCCCTGCCTAGGGAGGAAACCCTATACCATTTCAGACAGATGGCTATCCAACATCTTCTTACAGACTTCCAGTGTTGGGGCATTCACAACTTCTGGAGGCAAGCTGTTCCACTGATTAATTGTTCTCACTGTCAGGAAGTTTCTCCTCAGTTCTAAGTTGCTTCTCTCCTTGATTAGTTTCCACCCATTGCTTCTTGTTCTACCCTCAGGTGCCTTGGATAATAGTTTGACTCCCTCTTCTTTGTGGCAACCCCAGAGATATTGGAGCACTGCTGTCATGTCTCCCCTAGTCCTTCTTTCTCTTAAGCTAGACATACCCAGTTCCTGCAACCGTTCTTCATATGTTTTAGCCTATAAAAGAGCTGCTGTCAGACCAAGCAGTTGCTGGATTGTACATACTGTTCTACTGTTAATAAAGAGCTGTTGTTACTCGAAGCCTGTGTCTGCCTTCTCAATGCCCAATCTAACAGCGGCGGAGGTGCCCTGGCTCCGTAATGGGAGCTGGGCCATGCATCGTGAGGTGGGGAGGTGGGTGAGCGAGAGCGGAACAGCCGCTCGCGCAACCCTCCTCTCCAGCCATGCAGAGCGCAATTCACTGGCATTTGGAAGGTGCCAAGCCATGGGACCCGGGTGGCGGCGAACAGGCGCTCATGCGGCTTGGCCATACACCTAGGTCAGTGAATGGTGCTGTGCCCGGTTGCCAAGGGGGTTTGCCGGGTGGCTGCTCGTGGCCGTGGTTACTCCATGGTTGTTGTGGTGCGCTGCTGTGACAGCTCAACACAGCCATTCACCCATGAGGCTGTGCCCAGTTCTTTGGGAGCCCGCTCACAAGAGAGCAGCCGCCCGGCAACCCCAAAACAATAACCCCTCCCCCATAATAAAGCCCATATTTTGTAGGTAAAAAGAAAATAAGACCCTGCTGTATTTTCGGGGGAAACATGGTATTTCATTATGCTGTTTCATTAGTGTAGTAATTGGGAGGGGGAGTAGAAAGGAGTAGAATTGTGGAATGTGTTGTTGTCATTCCTTTCTAGAAGCCCAAGGTCATCTTTTGTCTCCGCACCGCTGCACCTGACTGGAACCAGCTGGGTGGAGATGCCAGTGTGGCCGAAGAAGATTGGACCATGTGATGGATTTATGGGTGTGGGGATAAGATCACAATTGGGTGGAATCCCAGGAAGCTTTAGATTTGGGATCCACAGTTTGATGCCAACATGTCTGACTTATTAAATTGGAACTTTAAGGATAGCTCGGACTCTGATTTAATTCTGCATGATATTTGGAACGCTGACACTTTGCACAGATGAAGCACAAGGAAGCTGAAAACCTGTGTCTTAAACAGAGAGAAAGTAGGCAAGCTCAGCTGGTCAGTATTTTAGGCTTGCAAAATCCTGTGACAAAACCTTTTATCCCAACCCAAATCCTCCATTCGTTGTTTTGAGATTGGCTCTTTTGGATACCTGTGACTCTTTAGCTAATTTGAGCTCTTTCCTTTTTTTTATTAATTAGTAGAATTTTTAAATTCACTGAAAATGAATAATCGAGGGTGAAAATCAGCTGGCAAGTGGGCACATGCACACTGGAGCTGATAGGGCAATGCCTCATGTGCCCTCAGAAATGGCTCTGTGTGCCACCTGTGGCATGCATGCCATAAGTTCACCATCACAGCCCTATGCAATATTAATTCCCCATATATTTTCTTTTGATAATTTGAGCTCTGCCTTGGGGCAATGTCTTTCTCATAGCAACTTTGGAATTCTTCCCATTGGCTAAGGCGGTAGAAGATAAAAAGAATATCCTATTTCTAGGAGCTGAGTTTGTCATAGTATCTCAGAAATAGGTTAATTGTGCAGGCACACCACAGCTGAAGTCATTAGCAAGCCACAATAGCCTTCATTTATTTTATAACAGGGCTAGCCGTGTCAATCTCCCAGCAGAGCAAGTATTTGAAAACACAACATATTGTTCATGTTTAAAAAATGGCAGATGAAGAACAAATCATTTTTTAAAATGCAGCATCATATTAAACCCCAGGGTTGAATGTGTTAGCATTAGATATCTGGCTTCTATGAGGGTTTTTTTTTTTTAGTGTCTATTTGTTTTTATTTATTTATATTCCACCTTTATTGTATTTATAAGTAACTCAAGGTGGCGATTACAGGTAGTCCTCAACTTACAAGAGTTCATTTAGTGACCGTTCAAAGTCACAAGGACACTGAAAAAAATGACTTATGCCTGTTTATGAATATCATTGAAAAAGATGCTTCTAGGAATGTAATGAGAAGGAGTCTGGAAACACCTTTCTTGAATAACAAAATTTGTGCCAACCTACAAATTTTAGCTGCAGTTCCTGAAAGTGTCTACCATTTAATTAAACATGCTAGTCAGAAAAAGTGCCATGAATTCCAACTAACTTTTTAGTGCTATAAACTCACACAACTCCTCCAAAGTTTGGAATATCTATAGATAACAAAGGAGCAATTTTTCTCTCTAGCTACAAGCAACTAGTTCTCCAGCTCTTCTTCAGCCTGAGAATTTGAGTACAGAGCCTGTGTCCTTCTTAGGGTATTTCTTCCCAAGACTGTACAGGTAGTCTTCAACCTATGAGTACTCGCTTAATGACCACTGTGAGTTCTGATAGATCTACAGGGAGGGAGGCATTTATGGTTCAAGGTTCTGATGGTTGGGATGTTGTTGCTTCAGGCACGTAACAGCCAGACTGCAATTACAGCTGTTGGCATCATCCTCAAACACATGGTCACATTTTACAATGATTTTGCTGAAAAGTATCATTTGTTTTCATCAAAAACACAGTCATAGCAAAGCATTTGTTTGTTTAACAGCTGCCATATTCACTTAACAACCATGGATCATTTCAAAGACCATGGTGATTTGCTTAACAACCAAGATTAAAAAAAAGATCACAAAATCAGGGCAGTCCCATGAGTGATCCACTTTACAACCGTCACAAGTTATGATTATGCTGGACAAATACCATTATTATTGTGACTCGAGGTCTAGCTGAACTTCTTCCAAGTCCTTAAAATTATTAATACAGTTACCCTGTGGTGAGATGGGCAGCTAATAAATTTTATAAACCAAAAAGCAAACAAACAACAGAATAAATGGTTGAACAGATTTCTCCAACATTGTATATCAGAAGACACATGTGTTTATTGTTTGGAGATGGTTGCATGCGCTTATAGAATAGAATAACAGAATTGGAAGGGACCTTGGAGGTCTTCTAGCCCAACCCCCTGCTTACATAGGAAACCCCTACACCACTTCAGACAAATGGTTACCCAACATCTTCTTAAAACTTCCAGTGTTGGAGCATTCAAAACTTCTGGAGGGAAGTTGTTCCATTGATTAATTGTTCTAACTGTCAGGAAATTTCTCCTTAGTTCTAAGTTGCTTCTCTCCTTGATTAGTTTCCATCCTTTGCTTCTTGTCCTGCCTTCAGATGCCTTGGAGAATAGTTTGACTCCCTCTTCTTTCTGGCAACCCCTGAGATATTGGAAGACTGCTATCATGTCTCCTCTAGTCCTTCTTTCTCTTAAGCTAAACATACCCAGTTCCTGCAACCGTTCTTCATACATTTTAGTCTCCAGTCCCCTAATCATCTTTGTTGCTCTTCTCTGCACTCTTTCTAGAGTCTCCACATCTTTTTTACATCGTGGCGACCAAAACTGAATGCAGTATCCCAAGTGTGGCCTTACCAAGGCATTATGTGTTTGTAAATGTTTGCTCTGGTTAGGGGGTACTCAAACAGGAAAGCAGGAAGTCAGGAACAGGAAGTCAGATCAACCAATCAGCATGCAGGACACCCATTTCTTCATAACGCGCAGTTGGGATTAAGCAATCATCAGCACATCTGCAGTCATCTGCAAGCTCTGCTTACCCATCAATCCCTTCGCAGTGCATGTACGCGGCAACAGCTATAGACAATCGTGGCCAACTCCCAATCAGCCTAAATTGGTTTGAGGAGCTACAGTAGGAATAGCGTGGAATTCTTTACTGGAGCCAGCTTTGAATTCTTGCAATTCCATGCAGAACGTCTATCATTCAATTTGACATATTGTTGACAGACAATGGTGAAAAGAGTAAGGTTCTACATTTAGGCAACAAAAATGGAATGCACAGGTACAGTATAGGTCCGTGATGGCGAACCTATGGCACGCGTGCCACAAGTGGCACGCGGAGCCATTTGTCAGGGCACGCGAGGCGCTGCCCTGTCAGCTGGCCAGCGCGCATGCGTGCGCTGGCCAGCTGAATTCACCTTTTTAAAAGCTATTTTTCGCCTTCCCCAGGCTCCAAAGGCTTTATAGGACCCTGGGGAGGGCGAAAAGAGCCTCCCCCGCCCCTCCGGAGGCTTCAGGGACCGTCCCTGAAGCCTTCGGAACACTTAAAACCAGCCTCCGAGCAAACCAGAAGTTTGTTCGGAGGGTGGTTTTAAGCACTCCGAAGGTTTCAGGGAAGCCTCCGGACAGTCCCTGGAGCCTCCGGAGGGCCTCCGGGGGGTCAGGGGAGGCTCTTTTCGCCCTCCCCAGGCTCCTATAAAGCCCCTGGAGCCTGGGGAGGGCAAAAAAACATGTAAAAATGGGGGGTAGCGCGTTGTGCGCGCATGCGCACTGGGGGGGTCGCGCGTTGCATTATGGGTGTGGCACGCCCGCACTCGACCCCCCTGCACTCCCCCCACTTGTGGCACGCGAGCCAAAAAAGGTTCGCCATCACTGGTATAGGTGATACCTTGCTCAGTAGTAGTAACTGTGAAAGTGATCTTGGAGTCCTAGTGGACA
This sequence comes from Natrix helvetica, assembly GCF_964273705.1. NCBI lineage: Eukaryota > Metazoa > Chordata > Lepidosauria > Squamata > Natricidae > Natrix > Natrix helvetica. The sequence goes on along the minus strand of NC_138554.1, from coordinate 134,426,839 downwards.
ACCATTTAAATAGGAGCCAGCAGTGTGCAGCAGCTGCCAAAAAAGCCAACACAGTTCTAGGCTACATAAACAGAGGGATAGAATCAAGATCACGTGAAGGGTTAATACTACTTTATAAGGCCTTGGTAAGGCCACACTTGGAATACTGCATTCAGTTCTGGTCGCCACGATGTAAAAAAGATGTGGAGACTCTAGAAAGAGTGCAGAGAAGAGCAACAAAGATGATTAGGGGACTGGAGGCTAAAACCTATGAGGAATGGTTGCAGGAACTGGGTATGTCTAGTTTAATAGAAAGAAGGACTAGGGGAGACACGATAGCAGTGTTCCAATATCTCAGGGGTGAGAAGAGGGAGTCAAACTATTCTCCAAGGCACCTGAGGGTAGGACAAGAAGCAATGGGTGGAAACTAATCAAGGAGAGAAGCAACTTAGAACTGAGGAGAAATTTCCTGACAGTTAGAACAATTAATCAGTGGAACAGAAGTTGCCTCCAGAACTTGTGAAAGACCCAATACTGGAAATATTTAAGAAGATGTTGGATAGCCACTTGTCTGAAACGGTATAGGGTTTCCTGCCTAGGCAGGGGGTTGGACTAGAAGACCTCCAAGGTCCCTTCCAACTCTGCTGTTGTATTGTATTGTATTGTATTGTATTGTATTGCATTGCATTGCATTCTACTCTACTCTACTCTATACTCTACTCTATTCTATTTCTGCAGTGATTTTTAATGGATTCTCCAAGGCAGTGTACACAGAATTGGGGTGGTTATCAATGGATGTCAAATTGTACATGGATCTTGCAAGGAATTGAAGGAAGACATCAAGGCGAACTGCTGTTAGGATATTAAATTTAGTAGCTGGAACAGTAAAATTGTACAATGGGCGAGAAAACACATTTGTAGTCGATTGATTGGTGAGTACCGGCTTCAGCATGAGGCAATCTATGTTATGATTGGTTGTTGTGGGTGTAAAAGGGAGTGTTTCCCTTTTCCCCTCCACCTTTTTCTTCTGTGTGCTCTGCACCTTGTCTAAAATTAGCTCATGATGTTCTTGTGTTCCCCACTATCTTGTCTGTTGTAAATATAACAAATAAATGTATTTATATAAAACTACAAGTTTGTGTCAGTGTCTCTGACTTCATTTTGACACTTGCTGCGCAGATCCCTGATATGTTAGGTTCTCCTTCCAGATGCCTTCAACTGTATCCCCCCCCCCCCCAAACAGTCATAAGTCACTTTTTTCAGTGCTGTTGTAAGTTTGAATGATCCCTAAGTGAATTGTCGAGACTACACGTACAGCCAAGCAACTGAGGGACCCTGGAAAGGAGATATTTTATTTTAGAATTCTACTTTGAAATGCCACCAGTTCAGAGATTCATCCAGTAATACGGAGAAGATTATTCTGTTAATTCTAAGTAAACTTTGACTCCTAATCAAGTAGCTGGATTACAACATTTTCCCACAGATAAGCTTTGATGATTCAAAGCTGTGAGAAGTTTTGATGATTCTGTTTGGCTTTCGGCGGCATTTAAATTATTCAAAGCGAATTCCATTTTGTTTCTATTCAGTTTGTGATTTTGCTATTAATTTTGTTGAGGTGGAGAGGGAGGGTCAAAAATCCTCTTGAACACAAGCAATTTTTGTATACAATCATTTTATGAGCAATTTCGCCTCGTATAGGTAATCCTCAGGTTTCAACCATAACGGAGCCTGCTCATCATTGTTGTAACCAGTGATGGGATTCAACCAATGTAACAACCAGTTCGCTGAACGAGCTGTTCAAAATGGCAATGTCACTAAAAAAAGTTACTTATTACCATTTTTCACACTTACGACCATTGCAGCATCCCCATGATCACCTGAAGAGCTGTGGTGGCACAGTGGTTAGAGTGTAGTACTGCAGGCTACTTCTGCTGACTGCTGGCTGACTGCAGTTTGGCAGTTCGAATCTCACCAGGTTCAAGGTTGACTCAGCCTTCCATCCTTCCGAGGTGGGTAAAATGAGGACCCAGATTGTTTTGGGGGCGATAGGCTGACTCTGTAAACCGCTTAGAGAGGACTAGAAAGCACTGTGAAGCGGTAGATAAGTCTAAGCGCTGTTGCTATTTACAATCAGTTGCTTGACAACATGTCGATATTTATGACAGTTGCAGTGATCCATGATCCCATTTTGTGATCTTCTGACCAGCAAAATCTATGGGGAAACCAGACTCATTTAACAACCATGTTACTAACTTAATAGCTGTGGTGATTCACTTAACAAATGTGTCAAGAAATGTCATAAAATGGAGCAAAGCTCACTGAGCAAATTTCTCAGTTAGCGGCATAAATTTTGGGCTCAGTTACGGGCCATGGCTACTTGTACTTGAATTTCACTAAAGAAAATATATGGTCCGCTGGAGGAAAGTCTCAAAGCAAGCTAGCAGGAAGGCAGACAAACTTCTGGCTTAAAATAACATTTGCTGGTCTTGAAAGGTCCTGCCAGACTCTTAATTTCTAGAAGATGCTAAGTTTTCTTTTGATCACGGAAACATCAAGGACGTGACCTGGACATCAGAGGAGAGGTGAGCGTTGCCTGTATCACCTAATTGGTCTGTGCAGAGTCAATGACCACTGTTTTTTTAAAAAAAATCTGTTGTGAAGAGCTGGGAACTGTGGAAATTCACCAAAGCTGAAGTAATTCCTTCTGAATGTGGTCCCCAAGGAGACTGGGCCAGGCAGAGTAAGGGTATCGACCCGGGCTTTTCACCCAAGAGGAAAGAGCCGATGCTGCGTGTAGAGTGCCCCGACCACTTCATTAACGAAGCCTCTTGAGCTGCTGGAATTAATGCACTCTTGAAAATGTCAAAAAGCCCACGCAAAGGATCGAGATGATATTTTCATTTATGGTTTAGTTTCTTCCGTCGCCTTCAGTCTTTCTTCCCCAATGTTCTTTTTTTGTTCTAGGTCAATATTCATCTCTGTTTACTTTCCTAACTGGCTTTCGGGGGTGGTTGGAATGAAGGACAATTGGAACGGAGAAGAATTTCAGGCACATTCGGGAGGAACCACTCATGGGATGGGCTGCTGGGGGGTTTGCAAGGGTTCGGGAGAACCTCTAGTTAAGATTCTGTGCAGTTCAAAGAACCCCACGCCCACCCCCACCCCTCCCAGGAGTCCCCACGCGGCCCATTGTGGATGCAGGTAAGTGCAGGGCATGCAAGGATGCTCGGGGAGGGTGAAAAATGGGCCTACCGGACGTTTGGGCCCGTTTCCAGCCTCCAGAGGGGCTCTGGAGCCTGGGGAGGCTGTTTTCATCCTCCCTGAGGCTCAAGGAAAGCCTCTGGAGCCCCGGGAGGGCAAAAATACAAACACACCCAGCCACCATAGTGCAGGAGGCTGACTAGGCTGTGGCCACCCAGCAACTGGGCAGAGAACCCCTTGCTAAAAATTGTGAAGCCCACCCCTGGAACCATCAAATTCTGAAGTGCGGGAGGAAGAAGGAAAGGGAAAGGAGGGGGGCATTGTGTGACCCACTGTTGTCTTTTCTTTTTCTCATGTGTCATCCTCAGACCATTTTTATTACACAATAACAGAGTTGGAAGGAGCCTTGGAGAAATTCCAGTCTTTGCCCCTGCTGACCAAATGACACCATTTAGATAATTATGATTAAGGACAATGGCATAGCTGGTGTTTTTCTAGTAGAGTCCAAAATAAGAAGCAATCTACAGGTAGTCCTTGACTTATAACAATTCATTTAGTAACCGCTCAAAGTTACAACAGCACTGAAAAAAGTGACTTATACTTACAGCCACAGTAGCAACCCCATGGTCATGGGATCAAAATTTGGACACTTGGCAGTTGGCTTGTATTTATGATGGTTGCAGAGCCATATGGTCACCTTCTGCGACCTTCTGACAAGCAAAGTCAATGGGAGAGCCAGTTTCACTTAACAACCATGTTACTAAATTTAAAAAAAACTGCAATGATTCACTTAACAACTGAATCAGAACAGAGCTGGAAGAGACCTTTGGGGTCTTCTAGATCAACCCCCTGCTCAAGCAGAAGACCACATACTTGCCTGTTTTGATACTCCTCTCCTGCAGATGCTGGCAAACAGAATTAATTATTAAGAATAAGGCTCAAAATGTATGATCTGAGAAGTGGTTGGATCCACATCTTTGACGAAGAAAACTAATTAAGCCAAAGACAAATCTCTCTGCGTTGAGCTGGGAAGTGAATTAGTTGGAGGCGGAAGTTGGCCAGCAATCTGGAGCTCTTCAGCCAGAGGTGGTATTCAGCAGGTTCTGACCAGTTCTGGAGAACCGGTAGCAGAAATTTTGAATAGTTTGGAGAACTGGTAAATACCACCTCTGACTGGCCCCGCCCCCATCTATTCTCTACCTCCTGAGTCCCAGCTGATCGTGAGGGTGCCACGCCCACCAAGCCACAGCCACAGAACCAGTAGTAAAAAAAAATGAATCCCACCACTGTCTTCAGCTATTTAGTATTACAGAGTTCATCATCCTTGGCCATACAAGCTGATTCTGATGGAAATTGTAATCTACAATATAGGGACAACTCCTATTCAAGATTTTATGATCTACAATCTCTTTCCAGCTTTCCAAGTCACATGTGTATGCACCTGTTTTCAGCCATGCAGACTTAAGAAAGCAACTCTGTAGTGTGTGTGTGTGTGTGTGTGTGTGTGTGTGTGTGTGTGGTAGATTTGTCTATACAGATGATCAAAGATCCCCTGTGTATTTGTGTGCGTTACACACCCAAAGCAAAACACAGGCTTCTGATTTTATGTGAATATCAATACCAAGATCTGTTGATCAATGCACACCTACAGTTTTTCAGCTTAGATGTCCTTTAAAATACTCCATCATTTTTAGAAGAACATTCTACCAGGAAATGTCTAAGGAATAAATACCAAGGGTTTATTTTTAACCTTTTACTGTGGAAAAAAAAGAGAGAAAGGTAATGATCTCACTTAAAGGGATAATTCGCATTCATGCAATGCAGAAATTGACTATTCTTGGTAAAAGATGGTCATCACTCACTTCTCTAAATGCAAGCAATACTGAAAAAAATAATGGAGTGTAATCCAGCTACTCATTTCAATAGCACTCTCAACTCTTTCTTTATTTGAATATTTATGTATGTCTTTATTAGAACAGAACAGAACAGAATAGAATAGAGTAGAATAGAACAGAATAACAGAGTTGGAAGGGACTTTGAAGGTCTTCTAGTCCACCTCCCTGAAACCCTACTCCACTTCAGGCAAATGGTTATCCAACCTCTTCTTTAAAACTTCCAGTGTTGGAGCATTCAAAACTTCTGGAGGGAAGTTGTTCCATTGATTAATTGTTCTAATTGTTCTAACTTCTCCTTAGTTCTAAGTTGCTTCTCTCCTTGATTGGCTTCCATCCATTGCTTCTTCTCCTGTCCTCAGGTGCTTTGGAGAATAGCTTTGCTCCCTCTTCTGTGGGGCAGCCCCTGAGATATTGGAACACTGCTATCATGTCTCCCCTAATCCTTCTTTTCATTAAACTAGGCATGCCCAATTCCTGCAACCGTTCTTCATATGTTTTAGCCTCCAGTCCCCTAATCATCTTTATTGCTCTTCTCTGCACTCTTTCTAGAGTCTCCGCATCTTTTTTATATGATGGTGACCAAAACTGGATGCAGTATTCCAAGTGTGGCCTTACCAAGGCATTATAAAGTGGTATTAACACTTCACATGATCTTGATATATTAAATTTATATCAGACAATCTCATCAATAAAGTGACTCTGAGTGTTGGAGGAGACCCATAGCCTATGGTAGCCAAAACTCAGAAGTCAGATTACACTTTTTCACATGCCTCAAAAGCAGTAGTTGTGAGCGGGATCTTGGTGTTCTAGTGGACAATCCTTGAAATATGACCCAGGCAGCTGCCAGAAAAAGCCAATGACACCTTGGCTGCATTAATAAAGAGATAGAATAAAGATCACTTGAAGTATTAGTACCACCTTATAATGTCTCAGTAAGACCCCATTTGGAATATTACATCCAGTTTTGGTCACCATCATATAAAAAAAGATGTGGAGACTCTAGAAAGAGTGCAGAGAAGAGCAACAAAGATGATTAGGGGACTGGAGACTAAAACATATGAAGAACGGTTGCAGGACCTGGGTATGTCTAGTTTAAGAGAAAGAAGGACTAGGGGAAACATGATAGCAGTCTTCCAATGTCTCAGGGGTTGCCACAAAGAAGAGGGAGTCAAGCAGAGGTGGGTCTCTGCTGGTTTGGCCTGGTTTGGCCAAACCTGTAGTGGAATTCAGGCCCGGGTTGCAGAATCGACAGAACCTGCCATGCCCCTGAACCAGTTTCCTCGCTGCTGCTTGGCTGCCGCCATTTTGGATTTTAGTGAATGTGTGTGCACAGTTCACTGTAAATTGTTCTGCGCATGCAGGCAGAACAATTTACATTGAAGAGTGTGCGCATGCACATTGCACGCAGGTTGAGAACTGGCAGGAACGCCGGCAGCAAACCCCACCCCACCCCCAGGGTCAAGCTATTCTCCAAAGTACCTGAAGGCAAGACAAGAAACAATGGATGGAAACTAACCAAGGAGTGAAGCAACCTAGAACTAAGGAGAAATTTCCTGATAGAACAATTAATCAATGGAACAACTTGCTTCCAGAAGTTGTAAATGCTCCAACACTGGATATTTTAAAGAAAATGTTGGCTAACCATTTGTCTGAAAATGTGCAGTGTTCCTGCTTGAGCAATATTTTCGGCTAGAAATCCTCCAAGATTGCTACCAATTCTGTTGTTAAAACATTTTATTAAAATAAAACTTGATAGACTGAAAAGATCCTATAGGATGCCTTCCAATTTTTCACTTCATTCTGGTAACATTCACCCTTCCCACTTAACCAGAAAAATTAAAGCTCTCACACGTCTTGATCTGTGCAACATGCTAAGCTTGATAAATATTAATCTTAGTTAGATTTGGTGGCTGAACATGCTGCATAAATCCAGTTCCTTTGACTCACCTTGGGTTCATAGTATTGTGCAACCTCAAATTATGGGTTCATTCCAATTTTGTACATCCTATGAATATGCAAATATTCTAAGCAAGGTAGTTGTTAAGCGAGTTGCATGTTTTTTTACAAGTGTGTTGGCCATACTTATGTGAATCACTGCAGTTATTAAGTGAATCATGAGGTCATTAAGCAAAGCCAACTTCCCCCATTGAGTTTGCTTGTTGGAAACTGGCTGCTAAGGTTATAAAAGGCATTCACATGACAACTGTAGAAGCTGTAAGCATACGCCAGTTGTCAAGCCCCAAATTTTGTGCATGCTTCCCTGACTATAAAAGTGAGGACCAGTGCCTTGTCATTTTTTTCATTGTTTGAACTTTGAACGACAAAGGCTTGAAAGTTCAGAATTGCTTGCTAGCAGCCAATGCATTGTAGATTTTCACATTTCAGGGATTACTTAAACCTAGTTTTCTTATAGGTAGCTCATGATTTAAGGGTAGAAATACAAACTGTGTCAGCATATAGAAGGCAATCTGGAAATCAGTGTTTGGGGGGGGGGGGTTAATTATTATTTCTTTTTTTGTTTGCTTTTGCCCAGCTTTGGTCTCATCCCAAAATCAATAAAGGAAACCTTTTAAAATGACAGTTAAGGCAGCAAGTCTCTTTGCTATGTCTCCATGCACCTTAGATACAGCAAGATTAGAACACAGCATTCTCTCTGTACCTGCTGATAAAAGATCTGAATATCAATAAAGGCTTCAAAAGACCAACTTTAATGCCTATGTTGCTGCTTTTCTTTTTCTTTTTTTAAAAATCACTAGGCAAGAGATGCCCCACAAAAGCATCAGAACAATCTAAACAGGATGTAAGCAACAGAAGTAAGATGTGGTAGGAAAAGAGTGCAGAGAAGAGCAACAAAGATGATTAGGGGACTGGAGACTAAGACATATGAAGAACGGTTGCAGGAACTGGGTATGTTTAGCTTAAGAGAAAGAAGGACTAGGGGAGACATGATAGCAGTGTTCCAATATCTCAGGGGCTGCCACAAAGAAGAGGGAGTCAAACTATTCTCCAAGGCACCTGAGGGTAGAACAAGAAGCAATGGGTGGAAACTAATCAAGGAGAGAAGCAACTTAGAACTGAGGATAAATTTTCTGACAGTTAGAACAATTAATCAGTGGAACAGAAGTTGCCTCCAGAAGTTGTGAATGCCCCAACACTGGAAGTCTTTAAGAAGATGTTGGATAGCTATTTGTCTGAAACGGTATAGGGTTTCCTGCCTAGGCAGGGGGTTGGACTAGAAGACCTCCAAGGTCCCTTCCAACTCTACTATTGTATTGTATTATTGTATTATTGTATGTAGCTATTTATTTATTTTACTTATTTAAAACATTTATATAGGTGCCCATCTTATATCAAAGTCTAGGTAGCTCCCAATAAGCAATTGAAGCAATATCAATAATAAAACAGCACCATACATAAATATATTAAAACCATACCACATTAAAAACCTGGCACCAAAGACAAATTTCTGACATAGTCCCTCATAAAGTCTTCTCAAAAATTGGCATTCTAGATTGGCTAGTGTTTCTCAAATCTGGCAACTTTAAAATAGGTGGACTTCAATTCCCAGAATTCGTCGGCCAACCATAGAGTTGCAGTCTTGGAATCCCAGCAGTGTCTGTTTCTTGATCAAGCTTATCTTAAAAGACTGACATCAATCATCCTTTACACATAATTACACTAAAAGTATTACTCAGCAAAGAAGCTGGTTCACACATTCACTTACTAACAAGGTTTATGGGTGATAGGAGATGATGCAAGCAGAGGTGGTATTCAGCCAGTTCTGACCGGTTCTAGCGAACCGATCGCGGACATTTTGAGTAGTTTGAAGTACCGGCAAATGCCACCTCTGGCTGGCTCTGCCTCCATTTATTCTCTGCCTCCCAAGTCCCAGCTGATTGGCATCTCAACTGATTGGCTGAGTCTTCTTCTGTTGCCCTGCACAGGAAAATGGAGCTGGAAAGAGGGGTGGGGAGGAAATGGGGATTTTGCTGTATCCTTCCCCTGCCACGCCCCCAAGCCACACCACACCTACAGAACTTGTGGTAAAAAAATTTGAATCCCACCACAGGGTGAGACGTACTGACTTGTGGTTAGGAACCATTAAGTTGAGGAAACACTTATAGCAAGCTCATTTGTGATTCAAAGGTTTTCTTCTGAACCAGGTTCAAAACAGGCCCAGCATGGATATCTGCCAGTGGAGAAAGCAAGACATTTTATTTTAATTTGTTTATTAAATTTATATGCCACCCATCTCATTATTGAGTGACTCCAGGCAGTACGATGAGTTCCTTCTCCAACTATTGCAATGTCCAAATTTGCATCCATCATAAGTACATAATGTTACAGATAGACCTCAACTTACAACTATAATTGAGCCTGGACTTACAGTTTTAAATTGTTTTATGGTCATAAATGGAGGCACCCATAAGACTGGAAGTAATTTTCCACCTTTTTCACAATGATTGTAATGTTGGACAAAAAAGACTGTGGACTGCCATGATAAATCATAAACCTTTCCGATATGCGATTATGTGACTGATGTTTGTGTATTGGAGGGGGGGTGTTGTGATAATTTACAATGGCCATTTATGGTGGCTTTATGGGCTATAAACCACCCATTCTGTGACCTTGTAACTTCAAATGGTCATAAAACAGCCAGTCAGAACTACCTGTATTCTCTGCCCAATGGTATTGCATATGTATATTTATTTCTTGCATTATTGGTATGAAGGCTACCCATTTCCTCCCCACTCCAGAGGAAGGATACTGTAAAATCTCCATTTCCACCCCACTCCAGGGCAAGGATACTGTAAGGAATATTCTTAGAGGAAAAGTGATGGAATAAAAAAACAAAAGGGGAAAAAAGAACTATTTATATGGAGATGTAAGTATTAAAAATAGGCCTCAATTTACCTCAGTTTGTGAGGTAATATCAGAGTGATATGAAATTCCAAGTAAGGAAAAGCACTTACAGAAAAAAAAAGTCAGATTCAGAAATAGAAATATTGAGATTCTGCACTTTTTAAAAATGGACTCCACATTTCTTGCATTTAGTATGAAGGGGAATCAAAGCCCTTGACTGGGGAATGGATGTTTATTATAGTGATTTGAGACCTCTTCACTAAGCATTTTTACGTAAGAGGTCTCAAATCACCATAATAAACACCCACTCCCCATTTATGGTGCACTAGCTTCAGGACGGCTTCTTCATTGTCCTTTAGATATTCTTCCAATGGCCTTTTTCTCTTTTTCAATCGTCAGTATGTGGATGAAGGATTTGATTCATTTTCATCATTTTGTGGTCTTCCTAGCCACAGTTTTTTATTCCGTTGGAGTCCAGTCTACTCTTCCAACTGTGTATGTAATGGCTGGAATTGCTCATGTGTTAATTATCTTGATGGTATTTCCCACACTGAGTTTGGATTTCAAGATCTTCACTCCCATGAAGTATTCACTTCTAGCCTTCTTCTTGATTTCAAGACGCGCAATTATTTGTGGTAACCTTCTCCAGACTCTTGATGTTATTTCCATAAGGCATCTTAATTCAGGGGTGTCCAAACTTGGCAACTTTAAGACTTGTGGACTTCAACTCCCAGAATTCCCCAGCCAGCTGCTGGCTGGGGAATTCTGGGAGTTGAAGTCCACAAGTCTTAAAGTTGCCAAGTTTGGACACCCCTGTCTTAATTCCTTCAATTTTTTCACTATTTTTCTCCTATTGATGGTGAGGGTGGCATATTTATGCAGTCCAAATTCCATTACAGTTATTTTGGTTCTACATACGAATTGTATTGAGCAGCAATTCTATTTCAAATGGGTTTTTTTCCCTATATAGTTTCAGATTGATCATGTAAAGGAGGTAGGATAGCTAGGTGGATTTTTTTAAAAAACAAATTGGGTTTTTTTGTTACAGATTTTAAATTCTTTTATAAACAAGGTGCTGCCCGCGATTTTCCCCTTTAATATTCTCTCGTATACATAATTCATTTTACATCATATTTCCACTTCCAATTTTAGCCATATTATTTCCTTCCCATATTTTCTATCTTAAACTTAATTTTTTTTCCTTAATACATAAACAATGTCATTATTTGCCCCTTCAAAGTTAAACCAAATTTATCATTTCATTTTCCATCTGTTAATCTATTTTTCTATAGGCAGCATACACCCTCAAATTCAATTTTTATATAATAAGCATTTAACTTAATTAATTGTCCACAATTAATAATGTTAATGTAATTCCTTCACCTCTTAATTAGCTACATATCATTAACAATGTTAACACATTTCATTTCATTTTATTTTATTTTATTAATATATCCCTTTTTCCCCCTTCCTCCTTTTCTAACTATTTTCTCTTAATCTCTCAAAAATTCCCCTTCTTTTTTGTTCTCTTCTTTCTGCCCATTCACCTCACTTCTTCTTTTTCTTATTTTTATAATTGCTGTGTTTTTTCTTCAAAGTCCCTTTTCTCCTTTTTAAAATATTATTGTTCTGGTAAGTTTTCCCAGATTTTCTCCCAATCTTTCTCCACTATTTTCTTCTTTACTACTGAATTTTTTCCTTTTGGGGGGAACATTCTGCCTGGTGGATGTTTTTGATGTTTGATAGTGTGACTTGTTCAGTATTGTTGACAAAGGAATCAATGCAATGACAAACAGTAGCAGTGATAGTTAGTCTCCTTGAAAGATTCAAGACTAATGCCAGACTAATCTTCTTGCATTCTTTGATAAAGTGACAAAATTAGTGGACCAGAGGAATGCCGTCGTTATAGTTTACTTGGACTTCAGTAAGGCATTTGATAAGGTAGACCATAGCCTACTACTAGATAAAGTAGAAGAATGTGGGTTGGACAGCATCACCACCAGATGGATTCGTAACTGGCTGACCAACCACACTCAACGTGTAGTCCTCAATGGAACTACATCTACATGGAGGGAAGTATGCAGTGGAGTACCGAAGGCTCTGTTTTAGGCCCAGTACTCTTCAACATCTTCATCAATGATTTGGATGAGGGAATAAATGGGGAACTCATCAAATTTGCAGATGACACCAAGCTGGCAGGAATAGCCAACACTCCAGAAGACAGGCTTAAGATACAGAAGGATCTTGACAAACTTGAACATTGGGCATTATCTAATAAAATGAAATTCAATGGTGAAAAGAGTAAGGATCTACATTTAGGCAAGAAAAATGGTTGGTACCATTTTGCAAAATGCACAGGTACAGTATAGGTGGTACCTTGCTCAACAGTAGTAACTGTGAGAGGGATCTTGGAATCCTAGTGGACAACCATTTAAATATGAGCCAGCAGTGTGCAGCAGCTGTCAAAAAAGCCAACACAGTTCTAGGCTGCATAAACAGAGGGATAGAATCAAGATCACGTGAAGTGTTAATACCACTTTATAATGCCTTGGTAAGGCCACACTTGGAATATTGCATTCAGTTTTGGTCGCCATGATGTAGAAAAGATGTGGAGACTCTAGAAAGAGTGCAGAGAAGAGCAACAAAGATGATTAGGGGACTGGAGACTAAAACATATGAAGTACGGTTTCAGGAACTGGGTATGTCTAGTTTGATGTAAAAAAGGACTAGGGGAGACATGATAGCAGTCTTCCAATATCTCAGGGGTTGCCACAAAGAAGTGGGAGTCAAACTATTCTCCAAGGCACCTGAGGGTAGAACAAGAAACAATGAGTGGAAACTAATGAAGGAGAGAAGCAACTTAGAACTGCGGAGAAATTTCCTGACAGTTAGAACAATTAATCAGTGGAACAGAAGTTGCCTCCAGAAGTTGTGAATGCCCCAACACTGGAAGTCTTTAAGAAGATGTTGGATAGCTAATTATCTGGAACGGTATAGGGTTTCCTGCCTAGGCAGGGGGTTGGACTAGAAGACCTCCAAGGTCCCGTCCAACTCTGCTATTGTATTGTATTATATTGTATTGTATTGTATTGTATTCCTCTCTTGATATTAACCTCTCCCAGTCTATCACCATTGACCAGCAACTGCTTTTTCCATTATGCCATTGATCTTTGCACAAAGCTTCTGATGTTTCTACTGACTCCTGTTATTTCTAAGTACTTGATTATCCAATCATTGGCAGGGAGTCAAATGCCTTCTTGTAATCAATCCAAGCTGCATTCAGGTTGGTCTTCCTTCTCTTGCAGTTTTCCAAAATCATTTTATTAGGAGCTGATCTTTTGTTCCTCTGATGTTTGGGGATTTTCCTTTTTGCTCAAGTGGAAAGAGCTTCTTGTCAGACCCGGAAACCATCTTTTGCATTGGGTCTTCAGGCCGGCCACATTTTCTATTGGGGTGGAAATGGGAGATGGCATTATATGGAGTATGGGTGTATATAGTCAAAATAATATTCTTTTCTCAGAGAGTCAAGGACAGCCTGCCCTGCAGCTGTGATGAAGTGACTGGGAGGCATCACCTGTGTTGGATGGTGCCTGATTGGATCATGTGATGGACATGTGGGTGCTGGGCAGGGACCTGAACTTTCTTTTGGGTGGGGAAAACCTGGAAGCTTTCAGATTCGGGTTTTCCCCAGATGTGCCAATGTGACATCTCTAATTAAATGAAACTTTGACAAAACTCAAGTCTTCTTTCATTGGGGGTGTTACTTTGAATCCTGACATTTATTTTCAAACTAGATGCAGTTCGACCGCACCAGCTACAATAGCAGTTAGCAACTTGAAAGTTGAATGTAAGCAGGTAATTGGCTGTCTGTGGAGATTCTCAGTCATCCAGGCCATCCCATATCCCTCCCACTACCCTATCAGAACCCATCCTTCCCTGCTCCCATCATCCAGTCTCAACTGCCAGTACCTGTCCCTCCATTGCCTTGTCATCACAACTGCTGAAGCTTCTTGGATGAGCAGTGAGATGTTTTCTTCTTCCTCCTCAAAGAAAGGAGAGTTCAGATGCCTTTCAAAGAAGAAAAAGTTACCTTTTCAGGTAATTGGCTGTAGTTGTGTAGTGTTGTTCATTTTGTGGGATCTTTTATTATCAAATGGGCTTTGTCTGAAATATCATCACAATCAATGTCTTCTTGTTTGTTTTCCATCATTTAGCATCCAGTTCAGCTTCCAAAAAATAGAGGGACATAATGTAAGTGTATAAGATGTATTCATGAACTGGCATAGACATGGTAACAGGTCAGCCAATGGGGACGGTTTGGTGACTCAGACAGATCGGAGTCTGAACGTGGCTTAGCCAACTGATCTCTCTCTCTCTCTCTGTCTCTCTCTCTCTCTCTCTCTCTCTCTCTCTGTGTGTGTGTGTGTGTGTGTGTGTGTGTGTGTGTGTGTGTGTGTATTCTAAGTTCTGCTGCATGGATATTGTATATAAAAAAGTTTCTTATATAAATGAATCCTGCTGAATTATTTACTCGTGTGCTGGTTGGATTGCTTCAAACTTTAACACATAACATAGCCAATACTGAGCCTACGCAACCTACTTCCCCATAGTTAGCTGAAACGTGATATACTTAGTTAATCCAATTTTCTGCTTTGTACACCCTGAAATCACAGACTAACCACATGAGCTCACCAGTATTAACTTTGCTTGTTAATAGTTCTACTTTAACTTGAAGGGAATTTGAGTTAGGTTGGTCCTTGACGTTGTGCTGTTCAACAGATTTATCAAGGACATGGAGGAAGGTACTGAGGGCTCATAAAATTTATAAATGACACCGAACTATGAGGGGTTGCTGATACTTTAAATCAGTGTTATCAAATTCAAGGCCCGGGGGCCAGATCCGGCACACAGGATACTTAGATCTGGCCCATGGGGAACAGCGAAAGATCGGCCTGCGGTGCTTCTGCCAGCTAAAACAGGTTCCCGAGCTCCGTTTTCGGCTGCCAAGCCTCCTGCAACCTTCTGCCAGTGAAAAGGGAGCTCAGGAGAGGAGGAAGAGGAGGGGAGGGGAGGGGAGGGGAGAGGAGGGAGGAAGGAAGGAAGGAAGGAAGGAAGGAAGGAAGGAAGGAAGGAAGGAAGGAAGGAAGGAAGGAAGGAAGGAAGGAAGGAAGGAAAATTTGTAATATTCCCTGCCAGATTCCCACAAGCAAAGTCAATGGGGATCTCAGCTGGAAGTCTCTCCTGCCTTCATTGCTTTTTTGCCCAGCCTTCTTCATTCTGTTTCTCTGCTTAGATAAGTAATTATCTCTGAACTGATGACCCAACAAAGCATTGCATAATCTTTTATAAGACCCAATTTCCAGATACTTTAGATTCTACAAATTTGAGATTGACATTCCAATCTTTCTATATAGCTTGGTACTTCAATAACTCAACAAGGAGAACAATTATTTTCCAGACTGTTTGGACCTTAACGTAGTTAACTGAACAGGGCAGCAACTAAGCCTGGATTCCTGGAATCTAATACGTAAAAGAACATCTGTTGATATTTTAATGTTGTTTTGCTCCACTATATCTTGGTAAGCTTTGGTATCAAGGTCACCCTCCAGCAGATTGCAGATGTGTCCTCTAAGTGATTGATTAGCAGATTCTCAGGATTAAAAAAAAAACAGAGATAGGGAAAAAAAAGATTTACGTAAAATGGTTTTTTTTTCCCAGCCGAAATATCTAGAGGCAAAATCTTAAAGCAGAACCTGTCCAGCAGGCAGCCAACAGCAGGTTCCCCAACCTTCACAAATTATGCTGGATGGACTTCAATACCCAGGCTGGCAGGGGATTCTAGGAGTTGAAGTCCTCCACCCATGTTAAAGTTGCCAAGGTTGGGAAATCCGGGTCTATAAGTACCAATCCCCCCCCCCCCCTGTCTCTTCACCCTAATGAATTGAACTAATTGTCTCCTGCAAACTCCCCTCCCCTTTCGCTCCTATTTATTCTCTATGAGAGGGGCCAGTCATCGTCCACCTGTGCCTTTACTCCTGAGTCAACCCTTGTTCTTTAGCTATTCTCCTGGCAGCTCTGTGCAAGCGCACATCAGGAACAGGTTCCAGCTGTTCTTCTGCCCCACTAATATCTGACTCCAAAGGCAGCTGATGACTGTCGGACGGCCCCGGCCCCATCTCTGCCTCCAATGCAGAGCACTCATCAGAGCCTTCTCCAGACTCCAGGACTGGCCCATGTTCCTCCCCAACCTTCTCATTGTCTGAGTCTATCACCAATTCCGCATCCTTTCTCCACCTACCAGTCATGTAGCTGCTAAAATATTGGTGATCTGGGCTGGTCTCGCCAGCAAAATGTTATATATATCCCACCAATATATATATATATATATCACCAAACTGTGTATTCAACCTATGACTGATTCTCTAAGCTCTACGTATTTCCCTTCCTACACAAAGGCCTCGGCGCATAAGGTTTTCCCTACCAATGCCAATATTTTTTATTTGTTTATGCTAAAGCTTTTATCAAGGATGGGTATTTAATTGACTTTATCTACTGCAGCTAGAACTCTTTAAGTACCATCTAGCCTGAGAATGCTAATTACAATTCAGGCAACCACCAAACACGCCATAACTAACGTTTATTGGGCCATGAAATGTTGCACAGTTAATAATTACAGATTCCTGCAGATAATAAAATTTGAAGCATTGAAAGGAGGATAGCTGGCTTTCTTATGCATGTGGCATTTAGCATTTTGCAAAGCTGTAGCTTTGCTGTCCAGGATTTGGTAAGGATGTTACCTGGAGGTTTTCATGTTCTGGATTCAGAATTTGTGTAGATTGGAACTTCAAATGAGTTGACCTAAAAGGAGGGGGGAGGGTTATGATCAATAGAAGAGTTTCTAAATCATAGGAAGCAATTCAGGGCTACACAGCTTAAACTTGGCACAGGTATTGTTCCCAGTATAGGTAAAGGTAAAGGTTCCTATTGCACATGCGTGCTAGTTGTCTCCGGCTTGAGGGGGCGGTGCTCATCTGCATTTCAAAGCCGAAGAGCCAGTGCTGTCCGAAGACGTCTCCGTGGCCATGTGGTCAGCATGACTAAACGTTGAAGTTGCATGGAATGCTTTTACCTTCCCACCAAAGGTGGTTCCTATTTTTCTACTTGCATTTTTGCATGCTTTGGAACTGCTAGGTTGGCAGAAGCTGGGACAAGTCACAGGAGCTCACTCCATTGCGCGGCACTAGGGATTCGAACTGCTGAACTGCCGACCTTGCTGATCGACAAGCTCAGCGACTTACCAACTGAGCCACTGCATCCCTTGTTCCCAGTATAGGATACCATATTTTATACACACACACACACACACACACACACACACACACACACACACACACACACGATACTAAACAAGACTATCCCATGAAAGATGGTCAAAAAAGTAAAACTAATGGTCACAGTTGTGCCCAGTCACACCATTGGTGTTATATATATATATATATATATATATATATATATATATATATATATATATATATATATATATATATATATATATATATATATATATATTATATATATATATATATATATATATATATATATATATATATATATATATATATATTTATGTGTTTGTGTGTTTGTGTGTGTGTGTGTGTGTGTGTGTGTGTGTAACAATTGCTGAGTGCACAAAATGCAATCACATGACCCTCAGGAGTAGCTGTCAGAACTTTGAATCTAAGTTGTAAGTAATCTTGGGGAAGTCTGTTGTAACTTCAACTGATCATAAATGACCAGTCATAAATCAAGGGCTACCTATGCTACTTTTACTATAAAGTTATAGCAACAGAATCATGGTGTGAATGCACCTCCCACCTCCCTGCCTTTACATCCAGGAGATCTAGAGAGGGTCACATTTGAGATGCTTTTTCAAATCGCATATTTGCTTTGGGCTCCGATTTCTTTTATAGCAATAGCACTTAGCCCTATATACCACTTCACAGTGCTATACAGCCTTCTGTAAGCAATTTACATTCAGCCTATTGCCCCCCAAATCTGGGCCCTCATTTTACCCACGTCAAAAGGATGGAAGGCTGAGTCAATCTTGAGCCTGGTGAGATTTGAACTGCCAAATTGCAGTCAGTCAGCAGAAGTAGCCAGCAGTACTGCACTCTAGCCACTGCGCCACCATGTCTCATTTATCTGACTCTTCCTCCTGTTTCCCATATTTATTCTCATAGCCTTTTTATATACACCATTACAATACCATCGCCGCTCCATCTGTATACATCTCATAATATCACACAAATGGACATATGGAGTGGAGTTCCAGAAGGCAATAATGTCACACTTGTCTGAAAAGCAGGAAAAAAAACCTGGAGATGAACCAAAATTACTTGGGTATTTTGGCTGCTTTTTTTCTGTTCCATCATCTCGTATACAACCTGCGTGTTCCTCATTTTTTCTCGTCCAAGTACAGACCACATCTTTCATGAAAGTGATGCTACTATCGAGGGAAGGTATGGGAGTCATACTTCGCAACAGCACAAAGGAGGTTGCAATTCTTGTTGTTGTTGCTGTTGGAAGAAATGGGTTCAGTTCCAAGTGGGGGAAAAGACACTGGATTCATGGAAGTTGCTTGAAAAGAAGGTCTATTGATGAACAGGATCACATCCCTTGAAGATCTTGGGCGGAGAAAAAGGGGAGGAGATGCTGTATGTGCCTGGGATTTTGTGCCCTCTCTGGGCTTTTGAATTTGAGCTTGAATTCTAATTGGGTGAAATTCAACAGGTTCTGACAGGTTCTGGAGAACCAGTAGCGGAAATTTTGAGTAGTTCGGAGAACTGGCAAATACCACTTATAGCTGGCCCCAAAGAGGGGTGGGAATGGAGATTTTGCAGTATCCTTCCCCTGCCATGCCCACCAAGCTCACAGAACTGGTAGTAAAAAAAAATTTGAATTTCACCACTGGTAGAGGGCTAATCCTACTTTTGTTGGATCTTGGGTGAAGGCATTTGCCTATGAATAGACCTAGCTATCTCTTTCTCTCTTAAGTGGGGACATCTGTTGTGGGCTATTGAGGAGGATGAGGGCTATTAAGAGTGAGTCTGCTTCCTGCCTTAAAAAAACATGTTTCTCTATTTCTCATATATAATAGTCTGCCTTTTTAATATTTCCTAGAACATGTCATTTTTCTAGGAGAGGGGTGGGTGCTAACTTTCCTACATTGCTAAACGCTGTTTTAGGTCAGTGCTTCTCAATTTTGGAAGTTTTCAGATGTATGGACTCCAGCTCCCAGAATTCCTCAGCCAGCATTGCTGGCTAGGGAATTCTGGGAGTTGGAGTCCATACATGGGAAAGCTGCCAAGGTTGAGAAACACAGTTCTAGGCCTTTGTTAGGTTAACATACTGTACTGTTAACATTAACTTTCTGTGTATATTGCCTTAGAGAATCAATAGAGGGAATGAAATATGGTTTTGTTAAATTCTCCAGGGGGCTCTATGCATTTAGCTTTCGCACTATTTTCAGTAAATAAACATCAATATAAAAATAATGAGCCTCATAAAATAGAACCCTGGCCCAGGCAGCTGAGGTAGCTTTTAAGGAACAAGCAGAGATTTATATGGGAGGCATCTGGTTAGAATAACAGTGGATGCCCTTCAAAGAGAGGTCATTGGAAGCAGAAAAAGAGGCCTTTGAAGTGAAAACTGTAGGGACTGTTCGGACTATCCATGGTCAGTGGTCACTTTGGAGGAATTTGTGAATTACTGAGAATTGCCATGATGGTAAAGACTTTTGACCTACGCTTGAAGAAATTGAGGTAAACATGTGGCAGGGAAGTTAAAAAAAAGTCATGCTGACTACCGCCATCACCCAAATCAAGTGAAAAATAAATCAATCAAGCTGACTGCCATCATCACCCAATCAAAGCAGGACTACAGCCAAAAGGGTTAAATTAGCTGCCACCATCAGCCAATTAAAATCCAACTAAATCAAAAAAATTAAACTGGCTGCCATCATCACCCAATCAAAGCTTGACGAACTAAAAAAAATGTACTTGGTTACCACCATCAGTCAAAATCTATCTAGGTCCAAAAAATTCAAGTTGGCTGCCACTATCACCCAATCAAAGATTTGCACATTTTTATCTGAGTCATAACAGAATGGAATTAGTTGGTCACTCCTTCGTTGGGAATATACACTATTTTTAAACTTCTCAGGGCTGTTAAGATTTTCTGGAATCTCCCACCTAAATGTTACCTGATCTCCTTGAAATCAAGGCAAAGTCACGTTCTGCTGCTACATATAGTAAGAAGGAGAGATTGAAGAGAGAAAAGAAAAGGAATTTTAGTTAAATTAGTGGGAATGTTTAAAAGTGGCCTCCAAAATTCAAAGAAGAGAAATCTAAACTTGACTTTCAGTCTACCTGCATGGAAATGGAAAGCAGCAATTCCTGACTTAGATCAGTTAAAGTACTTCATTTTCAAAATTACCTTATTTTTTTCCTATTTCCAAAAGAGGAAGGAAGAGTATTGGAATCCTCAGTTTTCTTTCTAGAAGAAGATTCTGCATCACATGACATGTAATGGTAATTTATAAAATTTGTAATGGAAGATGGTTTTGTATTGGGTTTTTGTGCGTGTGTTCTGTCTGTGTTTATTCAAAACATTTTTTTAAATTATTAAAAAAATTATAGTGAATGTCTTTACGTAACACATTACGAAATGTGTTGGATTTGTGGTCTCAAGTCTCTTCTTGAGTAGCCCAGGAACACATGGTGATGGATGCTTGTAGAATAGAATAGAATAGAATAGAATAGAATAGAATGGAATGGAATGGAATGGAATTGTTAGATTGGGTAAAGAAAGCCACACTCAGGCGTAGGCAGCAACAGCTCTTTATTAACTCTGAAACAACTATGTACAATCCAGCGAAGGTTCAGTCTGACAGCAGCCCTTTTATAGGGAGATCCTTCGACCAATCAGGTTGAATCTCTGTTCCCGCCGGAACAGAGGACCTTGGTGTAAACTATTGTAACTGATTCTGTTATCTAACACCCCTCCCCTCTTAGATGGGATCAACTGACTTGTGACGTAATCACACAGGTAGGCGAGTTTTCTGATGGCTCGCCCAGACTTGTGCAGTTCAGTTGGTGGGTGTTCTTCAGTCAGGATGGACTGACCTATTGACTCTGTGATTTCGCCTGGTGGAAGCTCCTGGAACTTCTAGAGCTGGTTCGTTCAGAGCTTGCTGCAGGCCTGCAACACTAACAGATAAGTGTCCCAGTACCTTTGGGCTTGAATTGTCTGTGGAAGGAGTGACCGTGCTTCTTTTGGGTATGGCTTTGGCTAACTCGTGCAGGAGTTGCCTCTGGTTGCCTAAGATTGGAATTGGAGAGGCGGCCACGGAATTGGTCAACGTGCCGTCTCCAATTCTGACCGTCCTCGAGCTCTATTAGGTAAGAGCAAGGTCCGGTGATGCCTATTACTGTGGGAGGAATCCACAGACTCCCCCCAGCGTAGTTGTGGGCGTAAACTGAATCCCCTACGCTAAAGTTCCTTATTTTGCTTGTTGAATCTGGGAGCGATCCGGCAGAGTAGTTTGGGTGTAGCCGGTCTAAGTGGGACCTTAGCCAGCGACCCATTAGAAGCTCGGAAGGGCTTCTCCCAGTGGTAGCACTTGGTGTGATGTGCTGTATGAGGAGGAATTGATCAACCTGTGTTTGCCAATCTCCCGGGCCCATCCTGGATAGGGCCTCTTTTGCAGATCTCACCATTCTCTCTGCCTGACCACTGGAGGCTAGATGGAATGGAGCAACCAGGGCATGTCTGATTCCCTGCGCTGCTAAGTAGGTCTCGAACTGCATGGCCGTAAATTGGGGCCCATTGTCAGAGACCAAGAAATCGGACAGGCCATGAGTGGAGAAAAGTCTTCATAGTGCCTTAATGACTGCTTCTGCCATGGTAGAGGTCATGAGGACTACTTCTAACCATTTCGAGTAGGCATCCACAACTACCATGAAAGTCTGGGTGTGAACTGAGCCAGCGAAATCTATGTGCACTCTAGACCATGGTGCTTGAGGTCGCTCCCACTCCTTAACGGGCGCCTCTGGGGGAGCTGGTCTGGACTCCTGGCACGGTGTGCAGGTAGCCACTCATTCTTCTATCTCCCTGTCCATGTTTGGCCACCACACGTAACTCCTGGCCAAAGACTTCATCTTGATAATTCCAGGATGCCCTACATGCAAAGCCTCTAATACTGCAATACTGCAACAACATGGTTCCCCCACAGTAAACAATCATTTATTACAGACAGTTCATCACATTTGCAGTAAAAAAATTTAAACTCAGACCAGACAGACCCCTTGGGCCACTCCCTCCATACCCAGTTCAAAACCTGTTTGAGTGTAGAGTCTTTTGCAGAGTGGCGGGCATCGTCACTAGACGAGACAGGACCAGTCTCTAGGCAGTCAATGAGGAGCACTGGTATTTTGGGGGTAGGGTCTGCAAGCAGTTCAGGCAGTGGGCATCGACTCAAGGCATTGGCATGCCCCAATGTAGAGCCAGGTTGATGGACAAGGCGATAACTGTAGGCCATGAGGAAGATTGTCCATCTGGTCATTCACAGTGACAAAGAACCAGGAGTAGGCCAGTCCCCAGCCAGCAAGTCCAGTAGTGGTTTGTGGTCCATGATGAGTTCAAAGTCACAGCCGTAGAGGTACTCGTGGAACCTTTAAACGCCGGCGACTGTAGCCAGAGCCTCACGGTCCAGTTGGCTGTAGTTCCGCTCAGCAGCAGACAAGGTTCGTGAGGAATAGGTGGTGGGCACCTCAGTTCCATTTGGCATGCGGTGGCTGAGGATGGCTCTGACGCCAATCAGGGAAGTGTCACAAGTTAGAACAAGTGGCAGGGTCTGGCTGTATTGGACCAAAAACGTGTCCGCTAACAGCAGTCTCGTCACTTTGGCAAATGCGGCTGCTTCAGCTTTGCCCTAGGACCACTTTGAGTTCTTTGTGAGAAGCCGATGTAAAGGTTTAGTAACTGTGGCTTTTTGTTTGAGAAAGACACTGTACAAGTTAAGGAGCCCGAGAAACTTCTGCAGCTCGGTCTGATTGCGAGGTGTAGGGGCCTCCTGGATTGCCTTAATTTTTTAGTCGGTCGGGTGAATCCCAGAGCCGTCGATGAGGTACCCTAGGAATTCAACATTTGGCACATTAATTTGGCATTTTTCCTTTTTGTGGCGGAGGCCTTTGTCTCTGATTCTGGCCAGAACAGATCTCAACCTTTTAAATAATTGTGCTTTATTTGCAGCCGATACCAAGATGTCGTCAAAATAGGGGACGACTCCTGGAATCCCCTGTATTTGATTTGGATTGGATTTATTAGATTTATATGCCACCCTTCTCCCAAGGACTCAGGGCGGCGTACAGCATTAAAAAACACGTAGTACAAAAGTTAAAAGAAAATTAGAAACAGTCCAAAAAACAAATCCAATTAATATGACACTCACATTTTAAAAATTAAATAAAATTAACAGGCCAGGCCGGCTTGCTGGAAAAGCCAACTTTTTAGGGCGCGTCAGAAGGACCGGAGGTCAGGGATTATGCGAAGCTCCGGGGGCAGCTCATTCCAGAGGGAAGGCGCTCCCACAGAGAAGGCTCTCCCCCTGGGGGTCACCAGCCGACACTGTCTGGCTGACGGCACCCTGAGGAGGCCAACTCTGTGGGATCGTACTGGAGGGTGGGAGGCTATTGGTGGCAGTAGGTGGTCTTGCAGGTACCCTGGGCCTAAGCCATGGAGCGCTTTAAAGGTCATAATTAGTACCTTGAATCGCACTCGGAAGACAACCGGTAACCAGTGCAGGCCGCCTAAAAGGGGTGTAACATGGGAGCACCTAGGTACCCCCATGATAACCCGCACGGCTGCATTCTGGCCCAGCTGAAGCCTCCGGGTGCTCTTCAAGGGCAGCCCCATGTAGAGAGTGTTGCAGTAGTCCAGGCGAGAAAGGACGAGGGCATGAGTGACTGTGCACAGAGCATCCCGATCCAGGAAGGGGCGCAACTGACGTACTAGGCGAACCTGGTAAAAGGCCCCCCTGGTCACGGCCATCAGATGTTCTTCTAAACTAAGCCGCGTATCCAGGAGGACTCCCAGATTGCGAGCCTTCTCTGAGGGGGCTAGAATTTCTCCCCCTATCCTCAAAGATGGAACAAGATGCATAAATCGGGATGACGGAAACCACAGCCACTCAGTCTTGGAGGGATTGAGCTTGAGCCTGTTCCTCCCCATCCAGATCCGCACAGCCTCCAGGCATCGGGACATCACGTTGAGGGCATCGTTTGGGTGGTTTGGGGGAGCGATGAAAAGTTGGGTATCATCAGCATATTGATGATACCGTACCCAAAACCACGGATGATCTCACCCAGCGGTTTCATATATATGTTGAACAGTAGGGGTGAGAGAACCGACCCCTGGGGCACCCCACAAGTGACGCGCCTGGGGGTCGATCTCTGCCCTCCAGTCAACACAAACTGCGACCGATCCGATAGGTAGGAGGAGAACCACCGTAAAACGCCCCCCCCCCACTCCCAACCCCCCGAGTCATCGCAGTAGGATACCATGGTCGATGGTATCGAAAGCCGCCGAGAGGTCTAATAGGACCAGGACAGAGGAGCAGCCCCTGTCCCGGGCCCACCAGAGATCATCGACCAACGCGACCAATGCCGTCTCCGTGTTGTACCCGGGCCTGAAACCCGACTGAAACGGATCCAGGTAGACAGCTTCATCCAGGTATTGGGGGAGCTGACGTGATACCACACTCTCGACAGCCTTCACTACAAAGCGAAGGTTGGAGACCAGACGGTAGTTGGCTAAAGAGGCTAGGTCCAGGGAAGGCTTCTTAAGGAGGGGCCTCACCACCGCCTCCTTCAAGGCGGTGGGAAAGAACCCATCTCTCAATGAAGCGTTGGTAATCGCCTGGAGCCAGCCTCGTGTCACCTGCCGGGAAGCCGAAACTAACCAAGAGGGACACGGGTCCAGTACACAAGTGGCAGCACTGAGTAAAAGCCGTTCCATGATGCTTTGGAACAGTCCAGGGGCGATACTAACTCCGAATTGCAGCCAGTTGCATTTGAATGCACTCCTGTGTGTCACAATGGTTTGGGCATCTGCCATGGCGCCATCTACAGGCAACTGCTGGTATGCCTGCGCCATGTCTAATTTTGCGAAAACTTTTCCGGGGCCTAATGAATGTAGTAAATGCTGTACAATGGGTACAGGATAAGCACTTTGTTGCAAAGCTTTGTTTATCATGCACTTGTAGTCCGCGCAGATGCGGATAGACCCATCAGAGTCCCCACATACTTACCTAGACCGGTGCTGAAGACGTCCTCAGACTCTTTAAGGAGTTCCTCAGTGTTTTCGTCTCGTATGGCATTGATTCTGGTCACTTCTAGCCCAGGGCTTCGAACCTGTCAAGCCCCAGGAGGCTCTGCAGGTCTCTGTTGACTACCGTCACTGGTAGCTGGCCGCAGAAAGTCTTGAATTTCATCCAGAAGGTGCCCTGGCCCATGATGGGGACTCGGTTCCCCTGGTAGTCATGAAGGTGGATGTCAGAAACCCGTAGATGCTGCTTCTTAAGGCTAGGGATAGCCTGCTTGAGTGCTGCCCAAGATATTGTGGTCAAGGATGACCCAGTGTCAATCTCCATTTGGCATGGAGAGTCCTCGATGAGGAATGTGACTTTCAACTTTTTTGGCCGCTTTGTGCTGACTTGGCCTATGGATGTGTGGTAGGTGACTCTGGTGTCGCCTTCTGTTCACCGTGGTGGCAGCTGCCATGCCCCTTGGTTGGGCTTTTGCTGGCAGTTAGGTTGGCTTCTGGGCTTCCAGGTTGTAGTGGGGTGATCGCTTCTGCATATCTTAGCGATGTGCCCTTTTCAATCGCAGCGTTGGCAGATTGTGTCGCGGAAACAGCAATGTGTTCTGAGATGGTCTCCTCCGTATCTGGCGCAAGGCGGAAAATGCAGTTTGAATTTTTGTGCCGGCTTGGTGCGGTCACTGTGCATGCAATAGCTGTCATCTTCGCTCTCCGAGCCTTTGGGCTCTATAGCCTCACTATGCACGCCTGCGCTTTCCCACGCTCTTTTAGGATTGTTTTGGCACTGCAGGGTTTCCATCGATTTAACGGCAGACTCAGTGGCCCTGGTTTTGTCTAGGGCAATTTGGAGCATTAGATTAGATTTCGCTAGTAGTCTCCTCTGCAGGCCAATGTCTTGAACACCACATATGATGCGGTCAAGTATCAATTCATCAAGATCTCTAAACTCGCAGTATGCTGTGGCCTTTCTGAGCACCGCAATGTATTCATTGATGGATTCACCCTCTTTCTGGTTACGAATGTTGAATTCATTCCTTCGGACGTGTTTAGATGGTCTGGGAGCATAGTGTGTCCTCAGTGTCTGTTGTAGCTCCGACCAAGCTACCAATTGGAATGGCATTGGCTCGGACAAGTCCTTTGCTGTCTCGAACACCTCTCGTCCACAGTAGCTCAGGAATATGTTCTTTTTCTGGCTTTCAGAAAGGCCCATGAGGTCATTGGCTTCAAGGAAATAATCGAACCTCAGCATGTAGGATTCCCAGTGCTCGGTGACTGGTTTGTCCGGAGTCGATGGGGTGTGCAATGACATCTTGTGTTCCTGAGCATGTTTGTATTTGCCGCTCAAAGATGGCTGCTCGATGCCGCAGAGGTCAACTATGTACAATCCAGTGAAGGTTCAGTCTGATAGCAGCTCTTTTATAGGGAGCTGTCGGATCCTTTGACCAATCAGATTGAATCTCTGTTCCTGCCAGAACAGAGGACCTTGGTGTAAACCATTGTAACTGATTCTGGTATCTATCAGGAATGGAGTGGAATGGAATGGAATAACAGTTGGAAGGGACCTTGAAGGTCTTCTAGCCAACCCCCTGCCTAGGCAAGAAACCTTACACCACTTCAGACAAATGGCTATCCAACATCTTCTTAAAGACTTCCGGTGTTGGGGTGTTCACAACTTCTGGAGGCAACTTCTGTTCCACTGATTAATTGTTCTAACTGTCAGGAAATTTCTCCTCAGTTCTAAGTTGCTTCTCTCCTTGATTAGTTTCCACCCATTGCTTCTTGTTCTACCCTCAGGTGCCTTGGAGAATAGTTTGACTCCCTCTTCTTTGTGGCAACCCCTGAGATATTGGAACACTGCTATCATGTCTTCCCTAGTCCTTCTTTTCATTAAACTAGACATACCCAGTTTCTGCAATCGTTGTTCATATGTTTTAGCCTCCAGTCCCCAATCATCTTTGTTGCTGTTGTAGAATAATAGCAGAGTGGTCCTTCACTTTTCAAAGCAAAGGTTTAAAAAATGTTAAAAGAAAGTTTAAGGCTAACCCATTGATTTTCTCTATTTAAGATAAAGCTGAGAAATATGGAGCGGGGGGAATCTGTGAATTCTGACCTTATTTTCTCTGGTAACATCATGATCAATTCCTCTATGGCCGCCACTCTCAGAAAACACTCATCAAGCAGTTGTTTTTCTTCTGAAAGAATTTTATTGGTTCTTTTTAAAAAATGGGGAAAAGGATAGGTGGATATATATATATTAAAAAAATTGGCAGCTCAATCGTGCTAGAGGTAGGAATCTCCCCAATTCTCACAACTTTTTACAGAAAAAAAAACAAAAGATAAAAGATAAGCCGAAACAGCATCTTATTATACATTGTATCAACCATGTGTTCAATCATCTCTTTTGCCACTTTCTAATATATCAACAATTAAAATGATATTCCAGATATATTTATTTTTGTGACCTGAGTCTTTTCGTTATTGTTCCCTCCCCCCTGTACTTCAAGCAGTTGTTTTTGAGCTGAGGAATTGAAAAGCTTAAGAAATATTTTGAAAAAAATGTCTCCTTTTTTCCAGAATGTTTCATATACCTTTTCTCTTTCAAAATAGATATAGATATATATAGCAAACTGAAACAGCAATTAATTGAGGGATGTGTGCAAAGTTTGCTCTGTTGGCTTTGATGTAGCTGTTACACTCTGAATAATATTAATATCAGCTTTGTTTTACATGTTACCTTAATAAACTTAAAAACAAAACAGGGTGCCATACCTCTATGGGTCTTAAAGAAGGTGCTGGCTGTAATCTAGCACAATTAAGGGGTTGCATACCGAATACAGAATTGGAAGGAATCTTGGCGGTCTTCTAGTCCAACCTCCTACTCAGGCAGGAGACCCTATACCCGTGATGGCAAACCTATGGCACACATGCCACAGGTGGCACGCAGCGCTCTCTCTGTAAGCACGTGTGCCATTGCCCCAGTTCAGCTCTACCACACATGCACGAGCACCTCCCACCAGCCAGCTGGTTTTCGGGTCTCTGCCACGCAGTAAGAAGTAAGAAGGTTGAAAAAGACTTCTTAAACCTTTTTCTTCTTCTTACTAAGAAGGTGGAAGGAATTGTGGGTACTCCATCAAAAATTTGAAAGGACCATGTATCTCGGTTCTAACATGAAAGACATGGCCACTGAAGTAGAAACAAGAATAGAGAAAGCTCAAACAGCATTCTTCAAAATGAAAAAGGTCTTCTGCAGTCAAGACATAAGATTGAAAATCAGGCTTGTCGGATGCTACATCCCTTCTATCCTGCTCTACAGAGTAGAGAGGTGGCCTCTGCCACAAAGCCACTCGAAGAGACTAGAAGTATTTGAAATGTGGATTTACAGACGGCGGTTCCATATAAGTTGGGTTGACAAAATCAGAAACGAGGCGGTGATAAGCCAAGGGAAATCATCAAAACCATTAAAAAGCAAAAGTTAGAATATTTTGGACATGTGATGCAGTACCCAGAAAAATACAGCATACTTCACTTAATCCTCCAGGGAAAGATTGAAGGCAAAACAGACCTATGGGGAAACCGAAAGTTTGGGAATGGTGACTTCTGGTTTGTCCGTACGGCCGATTTTTGATCTCCGGAGCCTTCAGGAGACTTCCCTGAAGGTTCCGGAGGGTGAAAAATGGCCCTACAGACAAACCTGAAGTTACCATTCCTGAATGGCTCCAAAGAGTGAAAAACAGCCTCAAAAGAAGGTCGAAATCAACTGGCCAGTGCGCGCATGCCCTTAAAAATGGCTCCGCACGCCACCTGTTCGCCATCACAGTATAGGGCTTCCTATCCAGTGGTGGGTTCCAGATCCCATTGCAACTGGTACAGTGCAACAGGGCCAGGCATCCACCACATGCACGCGTCCAGCATGCGCACAGTGCGTGCATGTGTACTTACCGCCTGCGATGCTCTGCAATGCTCCAGTTGCTTGGCGGAGTATCGCGCAGGCGCCATACACTCCGTGCACGTGTGCGTGAGCTCCAATTGGCTCAAATACAGGTAAGGAGGGCAGGTGGGCGGGCGGGTGAGCCCTCTGGAGCACCGTACCAGAACGGTACCAGGTGCTCCAAGCAGGCACCGGTACGCCTGTACCGGGGTGTACCAGTCATATCTCACCACTGTTCCTATCTGAGCAGGGGGTTGGACTAGAAGACCTCCAAGGTTCCTTCCAATTCTGTTATTCTGTTATATTCTCTTATTTTGTTTCATAGGTAAGAAGGAAAAATAGCCTGTAGTGGATAGGACCCATTTATCTGCTAATTTGTCAGCTTACAGCTTCAAGGATTGGACCTGCCTGTTGCACGTTTTCAGCTCAGAGAAGTAATAAATAAATATCATTCAATTAGTGCCACCAGCGGAGTGCTGTGCAAAGGCCCTGTGATTTGATCCGAAATTCTGGAGATTGGGTGTTTTGCCTGAGCACCAAAATTGCTGTGCCTTTCCACATGGACGTTGTCATAAAAATGTTCTGTTAAAATAGTTATTCCTCCGTGGCGCTGACAATCCATTTGTTTCTGTGGCTGTGTGCAGCCAGATGACATTGTTTCAGTAGACTTCAATTTATTTGGAATGCAAAGGTCTCACGGTAGGATGCGTAACTAGAGAGCGTTAAAAGAAAGCCATTTCTGATGGGGAATGCGAGCTGTGATTATGCAAAACGAGGCTCAGAAGAGCTGCTCTAGGCTGCGGTGCGCAAAATTTCCCTTCCACTCTCTTGGCCTGCCATGCACAGTGAATTATTACTTTTTGATCATCTGCAAGGGTAGCAGAAGAGATATTTGAAACCACCGCACCATGGGGGTTAGCCCAACCAATGGTAGACAAGGTTATTCATAAATCTAGGGCCAAAAGAGCCCTGTTCCGTGAAAACACCAGTGAAAAACATGACACATTTGCATGCACAGGTCACATAAATCTCTTCTATTTGCATCATTTGATCGGAATGCAAGGGAAAACGACTTGGGCTCTCAGGCTATCAGAGTGACAAGGATAGGGCACTTGGATGGAAAAGTGCTTGAAAACA
Organism: Natrix helvetica; assembly: GCF_964273705.1. Lineage (NCBI taxonomy): Eukaryota > Metazoa > Chordata > Lepidosauria > Squamata > Natricidae > Natrix > Natrix helvetica. The sequence continues at coordinate 134,396,458 of NC_138554.1, read as the reverse complement.
GGGTCATTGTTAAGTAGCCAAGCACATATTTTCCACGCAATATCAGACTCTATATCTCTGTTTTTTTCAGGAAAGTCACCAAGGTTTGTGAAGACCTTGGGGTCAGGATCAGCCTTGGATAAGCTCATGTTTTCCTACACAACCTTGTGTTGCAATGCTTATTTTAATTCTGGTCATATTATTGGGAAATAATCAGATTCCACCAAGTGATGGACAGCTTTCAAGGTTGACAGTTTCTCCACAAGGGAATTGTATATGGACGGGTCTAATAATTTTGGAAAGTAGTACACAAAAATGTTCCACAAAACCCCAATTCACATGCCCACAATACACTCACAAAGATCAACTAATCGACAATAAACAACAAAACCAAAGAAAACAGAAAAGAAAACGACGAATAATCCAAGTCTATTATGTTACATCAAATATTTAGACACTGCATAAACATTCCTAAGCAATAATACAATAATAAAACAATAAGATTCTTTTGTAGTAAAAGTCATGAGATTTGAACCAAAGGGGAATATGTTGCAGTCATTTTTATTCCTTTTGATAGGGGGGGAAAGGTTGACTTTCTAGTAATTGATAAATTATGCATACATTTCCTGAATCCAATCCTTAATAGGCAGAAGAATGTTACTTTTAATTCTCTTAGTATTTCCCCACATATGATATAACAAATGTTCCTCAAAACAGTTAAATTTCACACGTTTGGAATGTAATTCAATATAACATAGTAAACATTCTGATATTTCTCCATAAATCTACTTAAACATATTAAAATGTTAGTTTAAAAATGTCAATAACTCAAAAGAGAAAATCATGACCTCTCACGATATCTGATGTACATCCTTTCAAATATATTCTTTGGGACATCCAATAAATCTTTAGAATATTTTGATACAGTAATTTCCCTCTTAATCTGATGAGACTGATTTGACATTCTTTAAAATATATGTAAATTTAAGATTGGATTTAATCAAGAGACAAAGTGGATACCCTCCTGATTTCTATGATAGGATGAGAAAATTGAGAATTCAAATGCTCAAAGTACTTAAACAGGATATATGCAACTAAAACATGCCAGGTTTAAATATATTTATTTTATTATAACCCAAACAGGTAAAACAGATACGATGGAAAAACAGCTCCATTTTTCATGAACATCTTTCAAATATTTCCCTCTTGGTAGCATTTTTACTGGATCTTGCAAGAATCTGACCCAGATAAGATGCCAAATATAACTCGATTATAATAATTATTAATTAGATTGTAGTATCCATTTGTAATAATTAATAATAGTATTGATTATATTATATTATTATATTATCAATTATGATCAAATTATTAGAGTGCCAATGTGGAACACAGTGACTGACATGGTTAGAAAGCTGGGTTGACAATTTTCAAGCTTGCGTTTGAGCCACACGTACTGCTGGGTGATGGGGTGAGCTCCCGTCATTCGCTCCAGTTCCTGCTCACCTAGCCATTTGAAAGCATCCAACATGAATAGGTACCACTTCAATGAGATCATAGATGAGGACATGAAGGAAGCCTGTAATTGGGCATCCCGCCCCCCCCCCCCAGTCAACGGTGATGTCATTGGCTAATCCTTTCACCATGGAAGCTCTTTGGTACTTCCGACACAGAAGTATAGCATAGTATAGAGAACCAGTTTGGTCTAGTAAATAAGGCACCAGGCTAGAAATCATGAGTCTGCCTCAGGCATGAAAGCCAGCTGGGAGACTCTGGTCCAGTCACTTTCTCTTTTGGGGGAAATAGGAAGATGAAGGAATGTTATGTATATTCACTATCTATTGAGTTATTTGTAAAAACCATAAGGGTGAATCACAAATAAATAGCAATCACACTTAGCTCTATATCCCAATTCACAGTGCTTTTATAGCCCTCCCTAAGCAGTTTAAGAGTCAGCCTATTGTCCCCAACAATCTGGGTCCTTGACATTGGAAGGATGGAAACCTGAATCAACCTTGAACTGGTCAGGATCAAACTCCTGGCAGTGGGCAGAATCAGCATGCAATACTGCATTCTAACCACTGTGCCACCCCAGTTCATAAACATGAATAAATACAAATGATCACACACAGCAGTAACACCCACTTGAATGCTTGTGAATCAAGTTGTGAGTGAATGAGTGAGATGGGTGGGAAGCGTTTTAGTTTGACTGTAGCTATTTTTCACGAGAGCAGGCAGCAATTCCAACTTTACTCCCTCGTGCAACATGTCACATAAGCATCATCTGGTCTTGTGGGCATAGAAGAACAAGCCTTCCATTGCCGGATGTGCAGAATTAACTTTTAAGTCTCATTATATTTACTGTAAAGTAGAAATTATGTAGGAGAGAGAGAGAGAAAAGAGGGAAATATACCAATCTGTTAAGCAAAAAATGCAACCTGTCACTTTCAATTAACTTGCTAAAAGGTTGTTAATGAATAAATATTGACTTTTGGAGGAAATGCTGCTTAATCAGATTCAGAACCATGTGTATGATTTGACAAATGATCAATAAGGAGTGAATGCATTCACGCTAACATGAAGCGAAATGCCTTGGAAACAGGCTCCTGGTTAAATAATGGACTGCGTTGTAAGGCAAAGGAAGCAGAAGTTACATTTATTCTTCTAAATTTAGAAGATGTTATCATAGAAGGATGGATAAACTCCAAGCTATCAAACACAAGATCCAGAATTTCTACCACATGAAATCCAAAGCTTGGAATTGAAATTTCACCTTCGAATTCTAAAGCAATGCCTCTGGCTATCTTCAGAATATTTGAGCAGAACTTGTGTAAAGCAGCATGACCTCTTGACTAATGAGGATTGGAAGGGTGAAACCAGCAAATGGAACTTTTTCTCAGGTGACTCAAGTAAGTAAGCCAAGCTTTATGCAACCCTTATGTCAAGATTGAACTGCTTTGCTTCTTTCAAACTTTAACACTATTCAACTGAGAATTTGTGCATGGACCGTGAGAACCTGTCAACCATCAAACTCACCACCGCAGGTCCTTGAGAAAGAGATGGACTGTTCCCATAACAAAAGGACATCTCATAATTGGACAATGTGATCATCCAGGGTTAGGGAGAAAGGGAAGCTACTAAATAAGCATGTGTGCGGGAAAACCAGAGCTGGTTTTGATTCTTCAGTTCCAAAATAGTGTATCCAATAAAGTTTTACTTTTGGGAATTTAAAGCTCCTGAAAGTGTTATTTTGGGTTCATTAGTTGGACAGTTGACAACTAACTTCTCTTTGAAATGATCAACCAGTGGTGCTTTGCGCCACCAACAAGCTATGATGCAAATGTGTCACTAGAAGTCAAGTTAGACTTTTTCAACCTGTCTTTTTTTTTTTAAAGGCAGCATTATGGTTGATTGCACAGTCAGCCAGGTGTTTAGACTAGATTTGGCATTTTTATCCTTCTGTTGAGTCCTTCCCACATGCTGTTTTATAATAGCAAAGATATCATTTCAGGATATAAGTTGCTCCCGGCAAAGATGGTGATTTTGTCAGTGCTGGGGTGTTCAAGTGGTGCTCCAGACGTTTTGAGATCATACCCCATGGCACCTGTTTCTATTGGCACACTCTTTGCTTTCTTCTTCTTTTGGCTTCTTTTGTCAGTTTTATTCGCAGGTCTTGATATTTTGTGATTTTCTCTTCTGCTGCCACCAAGTACTGCAAAGTCCACTTCAAACTTTTTTGTTTTTCTTATTAACAATGGTTAAGTCTGGGGTGCTATGTGGCAAGTGCTTGTGGTGTTTGAATTCTAGAGTCCTTGAACATTTTAATTTCTTCCTTTTCCATTATTTTTTTCTATTTTGTGGCTCCCTCCACCAGCTCCTGCTTGTAGAGAAATGATTTCTCTTCAATGCACATAGAGTATACTTATAATTACATAATTATATAACTCTTTTATTATATTAAATACTAGCTGGATACCTGTGCTTCATGACAAAACTATGTGATCGGGCAATGCATGAGAAATCTGGTTCACTCTGGTTCAATCCGTTGGCTCATTGGTGGTCAGAATACATAAGGGAATATTGCTCCCACCGCCTTGAGTCTAGAAGCAGTTCATAGGTGGAAGACGTAGACATTTTGGTGAGGTACCAATGTTTAGTACTGTAAGGAGCCCCAGACCACTCCTGAGTGAAGGAGTGAAACATCTGCCAATTTGAACTGAGGTAATGGAATGTGAGGAAACTGGCAGTTGGAACAGAGTTCTTTTCAGGTGGGGGAGGGGAAGTAGAATGTCTAACTCCTTAGCATCAGAGCATGTTACTATAAGGCAACTGGCAGTTGGAACAGAATTCTTTTCATGGGGAGGGAGAATAGAACTCCTTAGCATCAGAGCGTGTTAATCACTGTATAAGAAACACTAATGAACTGATGGTCATTTCGAAAAATGCTTTCTTAGCAAGCACCTAGAATCCAAAAGGAACATACATGCCAAATTCCAAGTGTGTAGGCTTTATGGTTCTGGAGATTTCGTGATGAGTGAGTGGTATTTAGCTTTTATATGTATATAGATAAATAATAGTTAATATATTTTAAAATATTATTATTGGTACTGGTTACTTGTTATAATTAGTATACTCCTTTGTAGTCAAAATCTTGCTTCAAACTTTCTTTGGAAACCACCCATTTAGAAGACCACAGACCCTTTGCTGCCCAGGAGGGTTCTCTCCTTAGTGTTTTTATTATGAATACAGACTTGCATTTTTCATATGACATTTCAGAAGATGGATTACTCATTGATAAATATGTGCTCAAGGTAAGCAATTCTGAAATATTCAACTGTGACCAGAATAACAGAGTTGGAAGGGACCTGGGAGGTCTGCTAGTCCAACCCCCTGCTCAAGCAGGAGACCCTACACTGTTTCAGATAAATGGCTGCCCAGTCTCTTCTTAAAAACCTCCAGTGATGGAGCACCCTTACTACTTTTTCTTGTTCTGCCATATCTGTCATCGGACTTTGGCTTTTTATCAACAGCCGCACGAAAAACTGTTGCTGAGTTTTGTCCAAACCAGTCCCTTAGGTTTGACCTGAGGTCAAAAATCTGCCCTACAGACAAACTGGAAGTCACTTCCGGTTTGCTCATAGGGCCGGGTTTTGCCTTCCGGAGCCTTCAGGGAAGGCTCCAGAGATCAAAAATCGGCCGTACAGACAAACCAGAAGTCACCATTCCCAAACTTTCGGTTTCCCCATAGGTCTGTTTTTCGTCATCCGGAGGGCATTGGGGTGGGGCAGGGGAGGCTGTTTTCGCCCTCCCCAGGCTCCTAGAAAGCCTCTGGAGCCTAGGAGGGCGAAAAAAAAGTGCCAAAAGCAGGGGGCGGCGCTGATCACGTGTGCATGGGGGTGGGGGTTGCATGCATAGCATTATGGGTGTGGCACACCCATGCACGGGAGCCAAAAAAGGTTCACCATCACTGCCTTATACAATTTCAGACAACTGGTTGCCCAATCTCTTCTTTAAAAATCTCCAGTGTTGGAACATCCACAACTTCTGGAGGCAACTTCTGTTCCAATGATTAATCGTTCTAATCAGGAACTTTCTCCTTAGTTCTAGGTTGCTTCTCTCCTTGATTAGTTTCCACCCATTGCTTCTTGTTCTACCCTCAGGTGCCTTGGAAAATAGCTTGACTCCCTCTTCTTTGTGGCAGCCCCTGAGATATTGGAACAATGCTATCATGTCTCCCCTAGTCCTTCTTTCTATTAAACTAGACATACCCAGTTCCTGCAACCGTTCTTCATATGTTTTAGTCTCCAGTCCCCTAATCATCTTTGTTGCTCTTCTCTGCACTCTTTCTAGCATCTCCACATCTTTTTTACATCCTGGCAACCAAACTGGATGCAAGTATTCAAAGTGTGGTCTTGAAAGGAAGCCGGGGACAAAAATTGAGAGATTGTATCAGGAGTTCCTGAACTTTTTTTTAAAAAAAGGTTGATTCTGCTGTAGATTCGCCAACTCGTTGCCATTTTGATATCCTCACAAGAGTTACCTATTTTACAAAATGGCAAACCATGGAAGAGGTGGTGAAATTCAATTTTTTTTACTACCGGTTCTGTGGGTGTGGCTTGTTGGGTGTGGTCTGGCTTGGTGAACGTGGCTTGTTAGGCGTGGCAGGGGAAGGTTACTGCAAAATCCCCATTCCCACCCCACTCTGCGGCCAGCCAGAGGTGGCATTTGCTTGTTCTCTGAACTACTCAAAATTTCCGCTATCGGTTCTCCAGAACCTGTCAGAACCTGCTGGATTCCACCTCTGCATGGAAGACAATATCTTATGATATCCATCACCTTTCCATGTTTCAGGAGACTGAACATGTAAAATGGACATTGAAGTTAATGAGATCTTGGAACAAAGTTAATTAATAAAAGTCACCTGAAACGTCCTCCTAATTGCATTAAGGTCCTGAAAAATGCCAGAGAGGAAAAATTATTTAAGACACATGTGTTTCTTTCCTTATTCTACATCTTCATGATTTTTTCTCTCTACCGTTTTTCTTCTTTAAAGGAAAGGGAGTACAGGACAAAAAATAGTGAAATAGCTCTTGGGATTCTACTCTAATGTTTACTAGCATCAATCCTTCTAAGCCAGGGGTTTCCAAACTTGGCAACTTTAAGACTTGTGGACTTCAACTCCCAGAATTCCCCAGCCTGGGAATTCTGGGAGTTGCAGTCCACAAGTCTTAAAGTTGCCAAGTTTGGACACCCCTGTTCTAAGCATTACAAAAGCTGAATCAGAATTCAGGTTGAAATACTTCACGATGTTTTCTGTACAATATTTATTGTCAATTATATCAAGGCTGAATTCAGTTCATCACCCTTAGCCTGCCCACTTTCTCCACTTGATACAGTTTTTATAAAAATAACTTGCAATGTGACAAGACAGCTGAAGAGTTCATTTGATCCCTTGCTAATGACTCTAGAAGCTGGAAATGTTATTGGTGTTATGTTTGTGTTTCTGTTCACAGTCTTGCATGGGAGATTTTATAACATCCACCTCTTCCTTAGGAGACAAGAAAACTATGAAAGGTTCCATACCAAGCAAAGGTTTTTTTCCATCAATACCAGTGAATAGCCTCTTTTAGCTTCTGTGGCTCATACAATAGACAACTCGCTCTTCACTTAGTTTAGCAGAAAATACGTACAAAGCCATGTTTTTTCTACATAATGTGAGACCTGGCTAATGCAATATGAAAAGAGAGGTCCTTGATTTCCATAATACCTGAAACTAGAAATTACATAGTCCTTTTTCAAGTCAGTCAGTCTCTCTCTCTCTCTCTCTCTCTCTCTCTCTCTCTCTCTCTCTCTCTCTCTCTGTGTGTGTGTGTGTGTGTGTTCTGTATGTGTGTGTGTCTCTCTGACACACACACACACACCTATCAATCTATCATCTATATTTTGTCATCATTTATCAATCATTATCTATATCATCTCTATCAATCTCTATCAATTATCTATCTATCTATCTATCTATCTATCTATCTATCATCTTTTTTATCATCTATTATTTATAAATCTTCTATGATTATCTATCTCTATTGTCTATCTGTCCACATAATTTACATATAGAGCAATCTATCTATTTTATAATCTATCATTTATCAATCAATTCTCTGTCTGTCTGCCTGCCTGTCTGCCTGCCTGCCCCTCTCTGTATCTATCTATCATCTATTTATCTATCTATCATCTATCTATCTATCTATCTATCTATCTTCCTTCCTTCCTTCCTTCCTTCCTTCCTTCCTTCCTTCCTTCCTTCTTACATATCATTTATCATCTATCATTTACCGTATTTTTCGGAGTATAAGATGCACCTTTTTCATTAAAAAAAGAGGCTGAATCTTATACACCAAATACAGCATTTTTTGCCTCCCAAAACCCCACTCCCATCACCAAAATGGCCATGCATAGCTTTTAAGAGGCTTTCAGAGAGCTTCTGGCGGCTGGGGGGGGGGGGGGGAATGAGTGAAAAAAGGGCCGGGTTTTTTGTTCAATTTTGCCCCCCCCCCCCCAGGCTCCAGGAACACTCTATAAGCCTCCTAAAGACTATTCATGCCTCTTTTGGGGGGAGAAGGGGCCGTTTTTGTGAAAAACGGGTCATTTTGGGGAGGTCCGCAGATTGAAAAAACTTTTTTTTTATTTGTGTCTTCAAAACTTTGGTGTGTCTTATGCTCCAGTGCATCTTATACTCCAAAAAGTATGGAAGAAGGAAAAGAAAATATCTTTCTGTTATATCTGTCTGTCTTGAATCCAAATTCCCAAAATCTCTGTATTATAAAAAAACCTAGAATGATTAAATTAAAAAAAAAAAACAATAGTATGTGTCTAATTTAAAAAGTACACACTCTTAAGAGAGCATCATCAACCTTCCAAGGACTGGGAAAATAACCAAGTCCTCAGATGCTCTAGGAACATCATAAGGATGGGAACGATAGAAGTCTTTGGAGGGACACCATTGCAGAGAGCAGGTGCCACAATTGAGAAGGCACATTTCCCATTACCTGAGAGATGGTGTTGTTTGATTGACATGACTTGAAGTGTACTAATTCAGTCTAATCTTACTGGATGAGCAAAAACTATGGAGGATAGATGTGCCTCTATTTTGCAAAAATTAATTAGTAGAGGAACTGTTCTCTAAACTTATTTTGCCTATAATAATATATTTGCAAAATATTGGAAAAACCCCATCAGAGGAGGATATAATTGGAAAATCTTAGATTGTCCCGAAATGGACAGACATCTTTAAAGATAAAAGATAAAGAGGACACAGAATATTATTTGATATGGAATTTTATGAGTGGTTATGAGAGACAAGAGGTAGAATTAGGCGAAGAAAGATTATTGTTTATGTATGAATTAAAGATTATTCATAATTATAAATCAGCCAATACAATCAACAAATATAGTTGCATAAGTATAGAAGCATAAATAAGCCAATGCAAAGAGAAATTTAACTAAAACACTCTGTTATATTATTATTTTTTTAAAAAAATTATTGGTTTTTAAAAAAAAACATTTATAGGGAAAGGGTACAAAGGTGCATAAAATTTTTTGGCAGCTCCCGTGCTAGTGGAGGAAGTCCCTCCAAATCTCATAATTTTTTCAATTTTAAAAACAACATTTAAAAGATAAGCATAAACAGAATTCTTACATGATATCTATCATGTGTTCAATCATCTCATTCTTTGTCACTTTCTAGTATATCAACAATTACAATAATTTTGAATACATTTATTTTTGTGATCTGAGCCTTTTTGATATTGCTCCCTCCTCCCTGTCCCCAGATGGAGTCACGCCCCCCCTCCCCCATATCTTGTACATTGCTGCATTTTTCACCACCTCCCTTATTTTCATCCTCTAGGAGAGAAAAATGTTGTTTAGTGAAAGCTTCAGCTTCTTCCACTGTGTTAATTCTGTTTCCCTCCCAGAAAATCAGCGTTCACTCTGGCAATAACCATCTAAACCAAACTCTTTTATTGTATAGTTTCTTTGCTAAGGAGGAATACTTCCTCCTTCTTTCTCTATTTTTTTTCGGAATTTGCTTAAGAATGGTAATTTCTTTATCTTGATATTTTAATGTTCCCTCCCTTTGGGCCCCTAGGACCTCATCCCTCGTGGTCCTCCTAAGAAATTTAACATGTACCTCCCTTGGAACATTATGGGTTCTAGCATATGCTGAGTTAATCCTGTGAACCAGATCCATGTCCCATCACAACTGTTCTTTATTTGTCTTAATATATTTTATATTTAATATATTTAATATCTTAATATATTTGTCTTGATATTTTAATGTTCCCTCCCTTTGGGCCCCTAGGACCTCATCCCTCGTGGTCCTCCTAAGAAATTTAACATGTACCTCCCTTGGAACATTATGGGTTCTAGCATATGCTGAGTTAATCCTATGAACCAGATCCATGTCCCATCACAACTGTTCTTTATTTGTCTTAATATATTCTGCTAAACACTCTGTTATATTATTATTGTTTTATGAATAAAATAATAAAACTCAATAAATAAACTTAGGAAACTGTAGGAAGTTTAATATAATGCATCTAACTTCCTTATTTATTACATCATCAAAACCTGGATATATCAATACACTGCATTCCTCCCAGTCAAAATAAAGACAAGATATGTTGGCTTGCAAGATGGCCTCTAACCCAAAAGTCCTAGTCTGTGTAGCCAGAATATTCTTGGTGTAAAGCTGAATTTTGGGCTTGAGATATACTGACCAATATTGTTCTTATAATTAGCAAGGAATATCATATGCTTATTGCTTTTCACTCTTATTCAGAGACCATTACATAAATCTTGGATTGACCAACAATCAGGCTTCCCAGGCAAGCCAAACAAAGGTATATGAGTTATTTTTAATTCATTGTAAGGATACATTAATGGAATCTTGCAACTCTAAAGGTACAAACTGTCAGCTGCCACTTTTAACTGTTTGATCCTTCCTAAGTTTCTTTCTTTGACTGTTAAATCCTGGGGGCTCCTCCCTCTTTTCTGTAATTTATATTCATTTTATTTAGTTATTGTTCTCAGTGTTAAAAAATTTCTCCCTAGCTCTAGGTGGATTCTCTCCTTGAATTAATTTCCATCCATTAGTTTCTATTAGTTTCCATTGTTGTAAGTCAAGATCTATCTGTATGTCACTTTTCACAGTTTTTATTTGTAAACCAAAGAGTATCATTTAGGTGAAATGCGCAGTGTAGAAATTTGACAATAGATAAGTTGTTGCATTTTTGCTGATAAATAAGTGAAGGGAGAGTAGTATAGATCTATTTCAAGCTATTTAGCTCTCATCAGCTAGCCATACCCTTACTGGGATTCAAACTTGGGCTGTTTTTTCAGGTTAGACAGTTATATTAACCTCTAAGCCACAAGCTCTCCTCCCTTATCAGCTGAGCCAGGGGAATGATTAAGTGTTTTGTCAAAGCACCTGGTATGCCCAAAGGGAAGCAGTATGCTCCCTCCCATATTTGGGCATACAAGGTGCTTTGACAAAACAGTTTGTGTGTGTGTGTGTGTGTGTGTGTGTGTGTGTGTTTATGGATGGATAGAGATATAGAGATGATAGATAGATAGATAGATAGATAGATAGATAGATAGATGATAGATAGATAGATAGATAGATAGATAGATAGATAGATAGATAGATAGATAGAGTGAGCAATTCACGTCTTTACTCTCGGTGCCTTGCTATTTCTTACTCCTTGACTCTGCCTACTTAATGTCTCTCACCCTGGAAGAGAATTCTGTGATGGATATGGACAGTGACGTGCAGTCAGGTGAGGCAAGTGAGGCACAGCCTCACCACTATCATCATGAAAAAAAAAGTAAAAGGAAAAAACTGAGCTAGTTGCTGCCTCACCGTGGATGACTCTGCTTAACATCACTGGTGCTCTCCCTCCCCAAGTGTAGTGACTTCCTCCCCAGGCCCCCATTCATTTCTCTCTCACACACACAGCTGGATAAAACTATATAAAAATCTAGCCCAGCTTCACTGATTACAAGTTTGAAAAGGCAACATGGCTCCACCTGCAATCAAACTACACTTGGGGAGGGAGAGCACAAGCGAGCACTGAGGAGACCACAGGAGGAGGCAGGAAGCCAGGCAAAGAGCCATGCTGTAGTACACACACTTCCCCCCAGCCTCTTTCTTTTGGAAGGCTCGGCTCCCCTCCGGCTTCTCTGCCTCTCCTCTCACCCCAGCCTGCCAGCAGGAGGTGGTGGGTGGGCTTTATTGTGTTCCAGGCATTTCCCACCCAGACAGCAGGCTGCATTTGCAATGGTGGAGGTGTTTGGGAAAGGCAGCAGGGGAATGGGGGGGGATGGCAGAGGAGCTGCTTTCAAGCCACTGGAAAAGATATCCAATCCAACTTTTGTGTGTGGGGGGGGGGTTTGTTTGAGAGTGAGTGAGAGAGGGAAGGGGTAGGAGAGATAGTCCAATCCAACTTCTGTGTGTGTGTGTGTGTGTGTGTGTGTGTGTGTGTGTGTGTTTGAGAGAGGGGGAGGGAGGGAGAGAGAGAGGAAGGAGGGGAAGGAGAAGAAAAAGAAAAAGAAAGAAGGAGCAAAGGAGAAAAACAAATGCTGTCGCTTTAAATTGGAACTGAGCATGCCTGGCTGTGGAATTCTGGGAGTTGAAGTCCACAAGTCTAAAAATATTTGAAACCCAGCACTGTGTCAGTGCCTCACCAGTCATAAACCTCACCGCATGTCACTGGATATGGATATATGTAAAACTTTGACAATCCAGTTTTTGCTTGTATTGTTATATGATGTTGAATGCATAGGATTTCCAAGAAATCTCCATTTGGGAATTGAACTAAACCTGGGCCCCTTCTCTCTCTTTCCTTGTTCTCTTTTCTACCTTTACTTTGGGACAAGAATACACTGCTCATATATTTATTAAATATATGAAAGTGGTACCACTGGAAGTCTTTTTCCACATTTCCCCAATTACTATTTCCATATCTACTAATGTGGCAAGTGTTAAGGCAGGGAAGGTAGGTTTAATTTGATAAGGTTCAAAAATCTGAAAGCCATTTCCCTGTCCCCATCTATTAATCCATATAGAATTGGAAACAGTTCTCTATCAATCCATCATGCCCCAAAAATATATTTTAAAAATTATTTCAACCCCATCTATCTACAGGTCCGTCCGTCCCCCCAGCTTCCTACACTTGTCTTTTCCCTCCCCAAAGTAGTACCATGGAAATAAACACCACCAAGATAACAGACAGGAAGAAGTGCATGGAGAGAGATTCAAGCTACAAATGCCAAGATAATACACAGTGGGCTTAATTATGGTTGCATATTTCCCAGTATCCACTGGGAAGCAAAGAGTTCGTAGTAAATCAAATCCTGGAGTTGTGTTTTAAAGCAATTGGGAGCAAGGGAATAGCTTAGAGAAAAATCTTTTCTGCTATAGAATGCATGCCTGCTGGGGGTAAAAAAATGGCAAATTCAGTAGAATCTTGATCCAATCTACTGTAAGTGAATCTTCAAAAATCTGCTTTGTGTTCTATTTTCTGTTTGGACATTATTTTTGGCCAATATTTTTTTTTTAAATCCTGGAATATTCACTACTTTGACCTGGATTGGTGTTACACTTTAACAAACATGGAGTATAGGATGATCAGATGATCAGGTGGTGCAAGAGAAGGAAACACAGAGAGTAGTAGTTTGCTTTTAAAAAAAACCTATCTTTTTAAAGGATGGGGGTAGGAGAAATCAGATTTTCCTAAGGCATATATCATCCACTTAAAAGAAAAGGAGCAAAAACCTACAGTCCATCCAGTGGTGGGATTCAAATAATTTAACAAACAATTTTCTGCCCTAATAACTGGCTGGGTAGGTGGGGCTCAGTGGTCATATGACTGGGTGGGCGTGGCCCACTCAACATCACTCACGTCGATGGGCTGTTACAATGTAACAAGGGTTAACCAGAGAGGCAGTTTCTGTAAGCAGGGCAATAAGGATGAGGCTAGAAACAACACCAGAATGTCTCCTTCTTGCCTTCCTTACAGGATTAGCCCTGCAAAGTGGGGAAAAACAAAAGGAGATTTCTTCCAACAACCCCTTTCTCCAAACTATTTAGAAAGTTAACAACTGGTTCTCCCGAATAGGTGCAAACTGGTTGGATCCTACCACTGAATCCATCCATAGATTTATTTTGTTGGAGAAAAACAAGATTGTATACCTATGCAGGAAAAACCAAAGGTACAAGTGCAGATTAGGCGAAATCTGACTCAAAAGCAGTCACTGTGAAAGGGACCTTGGAATCCTAGTGAACGATCATGTAAACATGAGCCTGCAGTGTGTGGCAGCCGCCAAAAAAACTAATGCAATCTTTGGTAGTATAAACAGAGGCATAGAATTAAAGCATGTATGAGTACCGCTTTATAAATCCTTAATAAGACCACACCTGGAATGCTGCATGTGGTTTTGGTCACCACATTACAAAAAAGATGTTGAGACTTTGGGAAAAGTGAAAAGAAGAACAACTAAGATGATTAAAGGCCTGGAGACTAAAACATATATCAAGAACAGTTGCAGGAATTGGGTATGGTTAGTCTAGACCAGGGGTGTCCAAACTTGGGAACTTTAAGACTTGTGGACTTCAACTCCCAGAATTCCCCAGCCAGCATGGCTGGCTGGGAAATTCTGGGAGTTGAAGTCCACAAGTCTTAAAGTTCCCAAGTTTGGACACCCCTGGTCTAGAGAAAAGAACTAGGGGTGACATGATAGCAGCATTCCAGTATTTGAGGGGCTGACACAAAGAAGAGGGGAGGGGGGGTCAACCTATTTTGTAAAGCACCAGAAGGCAGGGCAAGAAACAATGAATGGAAACTAATCAAGGAGAGAAACAAACTGGAGTCGAAGAGGAACTTCGTAACAGTGAGTACAATTAACCAGTGGAACAGCTTGCTTCTTCATATGTGAAGCTCCGAGGAAGTCAAGAAATCCGGGCAGTTCAAATGAGTAAAAAGATTTATTGCAAGCTTAAGTTCTCTACAAGACTCTGACCAACTGATGGTCAAGGGAAATGAGAGGGAGATAAGAAAGACATTCAAGGGAGGCTGGACTTAGATCTCCTGTGGACATGCAGGGACTCATGACTGATAATGCATTTGACCTTTCCTTCGGTCTCAGCCTGGTCATCTACATCAGCCAAACCTTCGGACCTCAGGGACCACTAAATTCATAATTTTAAATCCCTCAGACCACTAATACAATTTTTTAAAAAGATAAATAATATTTATTGCAATATAAAATTGCAAATAATTTTTCTGTGGCCCACCAACATTTTCTCCGGACCACCAGGAGTCCGCGAACCACCGGTTGGTGACTGCTGTCCTACATCATACCTATATTTTTCCACTTCTACTCTAGCACCCCATGGAAAGTCTAGGAAAGGAAGAGATTACTTAATTCAAGAGGGTTCAGCATCTCCATTAGTCCTTCCAAGCCTGAGGACAACAATCTTCTGCGTTCCTCTGTTGACTACCGTCATCTTTTGCTCCTCTGTTTTGAAAAACTAGACAAGGATCCTTTAAAAATTGTAGCTGGTTCTGCCAAGGAGAAGTTTTGACAAGGTTCGAATCATCTCAGCTCTTTGCTAAAACCAGTAAAATCCACTAGAAACTTTTCTGTGCTCATGATACTTGTTTGAAGAGATCTGCCTTTGCTTAACTTGACATGCCAAAATGATATGACAGAATCCATTTCCTGAGAGCATTCAGTCCCAGGTAAAATGATAGATATTGTTGATAACCTCCTGAGACTCATGAACTCTTCCTTTTGGAGAGTAATAGCAGCAAACGAAATAGTTCCTTCCAGTTGTACTCAACTCCTGGTACTTTTTGGGTACATCCTGTTGGAAGAAATGTCCTTCTGGGTTCAGTTCCAAGTGGGGAAAAAGACACTGGAAACACGGAGGCTGCTTGGAAAGATGGTTTTAATGGTGGACAGGACCACATGGCTTGAGCTCCTGAACAGAAAAGGGGATCACATGTTTCCAGATGTTGGGTGAAGAAGAAAAAAGAGAAAGTCCCTGGTTTTATGCCCCCTCTGGCCTTTGATCTTGATCTTGTATTCTGATTGGTTGCCAGACTCCCATGAGGGCCATGCAGGGGAAACTCTGTAGGCTTTGAGTCCAAGTTTGGTTGAGCATTGCTTCTTCCCAGGTGCCCTTTGGTAAGATGGATAAAGGGCTAATATTATCATGCCTTAATCCCATCACCCTGGAGCTGAATGGGAGAGATCTTTGTTATGTAGAATAGACTGGCCCAGCCCTTTTAATGGCCCATTGACAAAGGTGGGGGCTATTAAGAGCGAGTCTGTTTCCTGTCCAAAAACATGTTTCTCCATTTCTCATCCAGGGAAATATAATATCCTGCCTTTTCAATATTTCCTAGGATATTTTATTCGTCTAGGAGTGGGGTGGGTGCTAACTTCCCACAGCTCAATGTACAACTTTTGCTTTAATTATATCAAAATGCAGCGTACAAGGATATAAAAGCTTCTCAGAAGAAAAGTATGGCTGACCAATGCAAGACATTATGACCCTTCTTAGTTCCCAGGCTCAGTAAGGACTGAATGGCCTCCTCAGAGAAGATTAGCTTCTCGGTTGGTTACAGTGGGTGGCCACTATAGCAACTACCTAAGGAGTTCTTACCGAACGCAGAAGTGCCTCTGCTTTTAAACTACATTTGACGTAGTGAACATTTCTCTTCTTCCACAAAACAGATTTTCCAAGAAACTAAGAAGAGTCGGCCACATGAAGATGTGTGGACTTCAACTCCCAGAATTCCCCAGCTGGCGTTCCTCACCCTCGTGGCTATGGAATTCTGGGAACTGAAGTCCACATCAGTGGTGAAATCAAATTTTTTTTTGCTACTGGTTCTGTGGGCGTGGCTTGGGGGGTCATGTGACTGGGTGGCATGGCCAACTTTTTTTCACTTTTAAAGCATTTTTAAAGCATTTTTAAAGCATTTTTTTGCCTGCAAGTTCAGGTGAATAGAGAGGGGGAAAATGCTTTAAAAAGTGGGGAGGGGGAAGCTTTTGACAATCATGCGACTCACAGCTGATTCACGCAATCATCGGAAGCTTTTCTCCCCACTTTTTAAAGCATTTTTTTCCCCTGCTGGTTAAAAAAAATGTTTTAAAAAGCGGGGGAAAGCTTCCAACGATCGCACAGCTCACTGCTGAGCTGCGCGATCCTCAAAAAGCTTTTTTTTATTTTTACTACTGGTTCGCAGAACCAACGGCAATCGTTCCTACTGGTTTGGCCAAACCGGGCCGAACCAGGAGGATTTCACCCCTGGTCCACCTGTCCTCAATGCTGAGAAATGCTGGTCTAAGACCCACATGGCTCCATGATATTGATATGCAGAAACCACCTCTATCATGCAAATGCATGATCAGGACCAAACCATTAATTATAATGGTTAATGCGTTTGCTGGTGGGCAAAATGAAAATAGTTAATTTTATTTGCATCCTGTCAGAAGAAGGCGAGAAAATGCTTAGATGGGGGCCTTAGCAGAGGAAGCGAATGGATTTTTATTTTGGTCTCAACATTTGTCATTGCAAGGTTCAAAAGGAAGCGACTGGATTGTTACTAGGCAAAGCAATTTATTTAGTGCTTTTTTTTAATCCCACCTTTATTATTTTTAAATAACTCAAGGCAGTGAATGCTTCTCCTATTTCCATTAGGTGAGTTTCTCTGAAACTAATGTCCAAATCTATGGGCCTGAAAGTTCTTGGAAGTGCCAGATGAAACACAATGATATAATATGCCAGATATTATATTAATAGAAGCAGTGACGTGCGGTGACGTTTATGACTGGTGAGGCTGGTGACGTCATCAAACCACGTGGTTGCTCCGATCGCAGGGGCGCAGCCCAAACGGAGAAGTTTCTTCAGCTCCAGCCTCAATCAGCGCAGCCGCGGTCCCCTTCATCTTGCCTCAGGAAGGAGGGGAATGGGACCATGTGTGCAGGGGAAGGGGATTGCGGCTCTGCTAATCTGAGGCTGTGCGCTGAGGAGCCGCCTGCACACATAGTCCCATTCCCCTTGCAAGGATCCCGGGCTCGCCCGATGTAAAAAATGCCTAGGTACCGTGTTTCCCTGAAAATACAACCTGTCCCGCGCTCACTGACCTAGCGTTATCCTGAAAGCGCCAAGTTACAGGAGCCGGGGGTGGGGGAAGCGCTCACGTTGCTTGCCGCCTTCGGTATACCGCTAGGTTGGGGAGTGCCTGCTGCCGCCGCCCGCTGCCGCCGCCGCCCCTGCTGCCGCTGCCGCTGCCGCTACCGCCACCCCGCGCCGCGCCGCCCTGCGCCGCCGCCACCCCGCTCCACGTCGCCACCGCTGCCCCGCTCTGCGCCGCCCCGCGCCGCCGCCGCCGCCGCTGCCCCGCTCCGCTCCGTGCATAACATCCAAACTCCAAAACTTCCAGCATCGGCCGCTCTAGGAGTGCTCTCTCTGGTGGGCTGGCTGCCGGACAGAGAGTTTTCCGGACAGAGTCTTCCAGCAGCCGGCCCACCATAGAGAGTACTCCTAGAGCGGCCGATGCTGGAAGTTTTGGAGTTTGGAACGTATGTGCGGAGCGGAGCGGGGCGGCGGCGGTGGGCGGCGGCAGCGGGCGGCGGCAGCAGGCACTCCCCAACCTAGCGGTATACCGAAGGCGGCAAGCAATGTGAGCGCTCCCCCCACCCCCAGCTCCTGTAACTTGGCGCTTTCAGGATAACGCTAGGTCAGTGAGTGCGGGACAGGTTGTATTTTTGGGGAAACACGGTACCTAGGCAATTTTTGCATCGGGCAAGCCCGGGATCCTTGCAAGGGGAATGGGACCACGTGTGCAGGCGGCTCCTCAGCGCACAGCCTCAGATTAGCAGAGCCGCGATCCCCTTCCCCTGCACACGTGGTCCCATTCCCCTCCTTCCTGAGGCAAGATGAAGGGGACCGCGGCTGCGCTGATTGAGGCTGGAGCTGAGGAGCCTCCTGCACACGTCCCATTCCCCTTGCAAGGATCCTGGGCTCGCCCGATGTAAAAAATGGCGAGATCGGCACACTTGGGGCTGCTGCTGAGATGTCCAGGGAGGCTAAACCAAGCCGCGCGCCTCTCCCAGCCACTTTCACGGCTTCCTGGAGTAATTCTTTTTTATTTTCATGATGAGAGTGGTGAGGCTCCGCCTCCCCTGCCTCCACTGACTGCACGTCACTGAATAGAAGACAGAAATGGACAATGTCAGTTGGGCCATAATTATGTGTGGTGCAGGTTGTCCCTGACTTATAACCACAACAGGGATCAGAATTACCATGGCTAAATATGGCAGTTCTTGAGGCGCGACCAATTTTATGATCTTTTTTTGCCACAGTTGTTAAGCAGATCGCTGTGGTTTTTAAGTGAATCATATTAAAATATTTAAGTGAATTCAGCTTCATCCTTTGATTTTTCTTGTCGGAAGCCAGCTGGGAAGATTGCAAATGGTGAAGAAGGGATGGAGGGAGGAAATAAGGAGGAAGGAAGGAGGGAGGAAATGTAGAGAGAGGGAAGGGGGGAGGAAATAAAGAGGAGAGAAGAAAAGGAAGGAAGGAAGGAAGGAAGGAAGGAAGGAAGGAAGGAAGGAAGGAAGGAAGGAAGGAGAGGGAAGGAGGGAGAAAGAAAGGAAGGAGAGGAAAGGAATGGAGGGAGGGAAGGAATGAGGGAGACAGGAAATAGGGAGGAGGGGAAGGAAGAGGAAGGAAGAGAGAGGAAAGGAACAGAGAGAGGGAGGGAAGAAATGAGGGAGAGAGGAAATAGGGAGGGAAGAAGAAAAGAACGAAGGAGGGAGGGGGAAGGAGGGAGGAAATGAGGGAGGAAGGAGGGAGAAGGAGGAAATAAAGAGAGGGGGAAGGAGGGAGGAAATAGGGAGGGAGGGAGAGGGAAGGAGGAAGAAAAAAAGGAAGGAAGAAAAGGAACAGAGGGAGGGAAGAAATGAGGGGCAGAGGAAATAGGGAGGGAGGGAGAGAAGGAAGAAAGGAGGGAGAGGAAAGGAACAGAGGGAGGGAGGGAAGGAATGAGGGAGAGAGGAAATAGGGAGGGAAGAAGATGAAGGAAGAAAGGAGGGAGAGGAACGGATTGGAGGGAAGGAGGGAGAGAGGAAATAGGGAGGTGGAGGAAGAAGGAAAGAAGGAAGGAAGGAAGGAAGGAGAGAAAGAAGGGACCATACTTTGGGCTCCAGCGGACATCGGAGACCACATCTAACAGCCTTGTTACAATAAATATTAGCTGGGTTGGGGGCTTTTGCTCCTCTCCAGTCTCCCACCAGCAGGACTTCTATTCTTTGATCTGCAACCCAGAAACGTGGCTGTTAATTCTTTGTGACTGAGAGCTCTGGAGGAGATGAGCAGCGGGTGGGGGTAGGGGAGGGGGGAGGGAGGGAGGGGCTGCACCAGGGGGGTGAGATGGGTTTAGCTCCTAGATCCATTGCAAAGCTGTTTATTCTTTAGCAGGGCTTCTGGCCTACTTAAGTCACTATTCTTTCACTCCTGCCGAGCCCATCTGCCTTCTCCCTGCTGCCTTCCTGCTGCCACGGGCAGACAGCTGGCTCATGTATTTCTAGCTACTGTATGTAAATCCTCGGAGGCCTCTCTATCTGGTGTGTGTGGGTGTGTATGTGTGTATATACCGATGGGCAAGGGTAATTGGCAGGGCCAATATGATGGAGGGATCCAATAAAGAGCAGACCTTGTGAGTCGGCCTTGGGGAGTTAAAGAGATGCCATCTGATCCGGGAAATTGGCACCCCTGGGCGGCCTGACCTGGCCTCCGGAAAGGCACACAAGCCCACGTAGCAACCAAGAGGGGTGGGTGGATTGCTGTCTTCTAACCTTCCTCCTTCCATGCATTGGCAGTCCAGATCCCAACATTTGTTGGACAGAGCCATGGAATCAGCTGCCATAAATACATGTTGGGAGAAGGCAGAGGGGATGAGATGAGAGAGGAGAGGAGAGGATAAGGGAAGGGAAGAAGGGAAGGGAGGAGAAGAGAAGAGAAAGGGGAAGGGAGAAGAAGAGAAGAAAAGAGAAGAGAAAAGAAGAGACGGGAAGAGAAGAGAGGAGAGGCAAGGAGAAGCGGAGTAAAATACAGATTATAAAAGACTAAAGAGTATAGATTGTAGACAAGAATTGAAAAGAATAGACTATTGAGACTAAAGTAGTCTAGACTAGACTGGCGAAATGTAATAGTCAAACAAGATGCAGAAGCACTCATAATATCGCAGCCACAATCTATTTGTTAATAAACAAGGGACAGCAAAGGAACCTCCCCCCCACCAGCCCCAAAGCTGGGCCTGGAGAGCTTTTTTTTAGCATCTATTCTCAGGGATGCAGGGCAGTCCATAAACCCCACTGATCCTCCTCCCCCTTCCCCTCCTCTCTCGCTCTCTTTCTTTCTTAAGTTCCTGATGGAACTTTACTTATAGTCCCAATGGCTGTCAGGGGATGCAGGAAATTATTTAAAATAATGTAAAAATAAGTTTTAAGTTTTGTCTTTCATGTTTCATTTGGTCCCTCTTTCGCCAATCTTTCTTTAACAATTCTACTGCACTATTTCTTCTTTATTAATCTTGTCCTGAGGCCAGTTGTCCCTCAGCAAGTTGTCTTGTAGCAAGTTGGCTGTGGCGATTTGATGTGGTGGGTTGGCTGTGGAGGGTTGGCCGTGATGAGTTAGCCGAGGTGAGTTAGCCATGATGAGCTGGCTGTGGTGAGCTGGCTGAAGTGAGTTGGCTGTGGCAAGTTAGCTGTGGCGGGTTGGCCGTGGTGAGTTGGCTGTGGTGGGTTGGCCGTGATGAGTTAGCTGAGGTGAGTTAGCCATGATGAGCTGGCTGTGGTGAGCTGGCTGAAGTGAGTTGGCTGTGGCAAGTTAGCTGTGGCGGGTTGGCCGTGGTGAGTTGGCTGTGGTGGGTTGGCCGTGATGAGTTAGCCGAGGTGAGTTAGCCATGATGAGCTGGCTGTGGTGAGCTGGATGAAGTGAGTTGGCTGTGGCAAGTTGGCTGTGGCGGGTTGGCTGTGGTGAGTTGGCTGTGGTGGGTTGGCCGTGATGAGTTAGCCAAGGTGAGTTAGCCATGATGAGCTGGCTGTGGTGAGCTGGCTGAAGTGAGTTGGCTGTGGCAAGTTAGCTGTGGTGCCATGGCAAGTTGGCTATGGCGAGACCCTCCTGCCTCAACTAGAGTGGAATCATTGGCCTCATTGCTGCTGGAATCATGCCGATCAAAACTATTGACCAGTGGTGGGATCCTACCAGTTTAACAGCCAGTTTGGCAAGCTTCGTCGGATCGTTGGAACTACCAGTCCCCCCCCAGTAGAATCCCACCCCTGCTATTGACTTTAGATGCCCCCACTTCCTCCTTATCCTCCTCATTTCAGGACATGTCCAGAAAGCCCAAAGGACAGCCCAGGTCCTCATGGGAAGATCAAAAAATCAAGATGGCAGCTGCTATCCTGCAGTCAAAGGCTGCCTCCTTTTGTCCATGCAAGTAAAGGAAGAGCAAGCTTGGAATGAATGTGGTGGCCATTTGTTTCGTTGAATTCCCCTAAGTCTCATTCATTGTCTTGGCTAGGATCTCCCAATGATCCTTCACACAAAAGCCTCTTTTGGATCTTCTCCACCACCCAAGTTCTCTGGCTTTCCCAGGGCTTGCCAAAATGTGTCCCTCTCAAAGCAGGCCTTCAGGGGACTCCACCCAGCAAGATGGCCAGACACAGGTGAGCATCTACACCTGATCTCCTCTGCTTCCTGCCCTTCTGTGAAGCAGAAGGTTTCCAAGAGGCTGTTCTGAAGGCCGAATATAATCCCCACTTGTTTACTTGATTTCACACCTGATCTTCTGTCAAGGGCTCAGTACATGGTGTTCTCACCTTCTATTTCCCCCATCCCCCAAAAGCATCAACTCCACAGGCCCGGAAATCCTTCAGAAATTTCCATGGCTAAAGCAGGAGTAGAAATAGGAAGGTGAGACAGATGGTTCAGAAGGACTCTGCTGGGGAGGGTTTCTCCCAGGCTGGAGGTAACTGAGAAGGTTGGTCCTTGAGGGACTTTGAGGTGGTGGGGACAATGGAATCCTTCTCAGACCAGGCCAGTCTGAGGTTGGTCCTGAGAGAGGTCTTCTCACGTTCCCATGAGTCCTGGTCACAGCAGGTATTGAAATTGGGGATCTGGGTGTAGGATGACTCTATGGAGTTGCTGAATCCAGAGAAGAGATGGCCAAGTCAGGAGGGATTCATTTGTTGAGGTGAATGGGAGGGACCAAGACTCTGGGGATGAGGAGAGTCAGAAGATGTGGTCGGAGAGGGATACGGCCATTCTGGTGAAGTGCCTGCTATTCAGAGGTGGGATTCAGCAGGTTCTGACAAGTTCTGGAGAACCGGTAGTGAAAAATTTGAATAGTTCAGAGAACCAGTAAATGCCACCACTGGCTGGCCCCGCCCCCACCTATTCTCTGCCTCCCGAGTCCCAGCTGATCGGGAGGGAATGGAGATTTTTCAGTAACCTTCCCCTGCCACACCCACCAAACATACCACGCCCACCACGCCACACCACGCTCACCAAGCCACGCCCACAGAACCAGTAGTTAAACAATTTGAATCCCACCACTGCTTCTAGACTCTGCCTTCTAAACCCCCGAGTTCAATTCCAGTGCTGGCCACCAGCTCCTTGGCGGCCCTTGGTGGCCCTGGGCTCAAGCTATGGCTGTGGTTGGCACCAAATCTTGTTCAGCTGGTCCTCCACTTATAACCGTTTTTTTAGTAATGGATCAAAGATACAACAGCCTTGGAAAAAATTACTTTCAACCTATACTCACACTTATAACCATCACACCACTCCCACAGTCATGTGATTGCCAATTCAGGCACTTGGCACCCACCTCACACCTACGACCAGTTACAGGTTCTGTAGTCCAGTATCACCATTTGCAGTCTTTTTTCCAATTTCCAACAAACAAACAAAATGTCCATCGAGGAAGCTATGCGATTCGATTAAAGTTTTCCATTGAAATTGTCATGAAATCAGGTCCAACTCAGCTTATGACCACAACATTCAAATTTCAGTCCCAGTTGTGGTCGTAAGTCGGAAAGACTTTGTAATAAGGCTCTCCTTATCCAGGCCTTCGTTCTGTGTGATGGATTTCCTGTGTGAGCTGCTCCATGAGGTGGTTGCATTGATGAGTTGATTTATCTAGACTTTAACCTGCTTTTCCTTGGCGTTGAGCGTGAAGCTTGTTGGGTGATCATGGCTGTCGTGGATCTGATCTAAGCCATCAAGATCTGATCCACAATTATTCGCAATTAGCAAATAAATTATACCAGAAGGGGGTGTGGTTCAGATGGTTGATGCCTGAAGGTATGTTAATATTCTGGGAGGAGACAAGAATTAGAATTAACACACCCATAGAGGCGCAGGCCTTTATGGAAAAAAACAAAATACACCAGAAAAACAGAAGATCCTATAACGGATATGCAGGACACGGGAGGGGCTGGAGCTCTGCCGGCGGGGGGAGATGGGGCAATACCAAGAAAGCTCAGATGACAAAAATGAATAAGAAAATCTCTTTGACATAAACTGACCGAAAGTAATGATGTGGATTAACATGTGGATTATATATTACTATGTATTAAATTGACTGAAAGTACTAATAGAATTAATATGCTGATTATATATGACCATGTAATAATGACTTATATTCAGATGTATACTATGAGTTTGGAGGGAGGGGGCGCCTACCACACTTTGCAACTGCCAAAATTTGTATACCTTTCCACTACCCTTTTCCTTGTAAAGTTTAAAAAAAACCAATAAAACTTTGTTTAAAAAAAAAAAAGATCTGATCCACAGTGGGTAGGTGTGTGTGGGAGGGTCTACACTGGATCTGTTTTTTTCCCTTTGTCTCCTCAGGATCCCTGCAATCTGATCTACATAGAACTGCACTTGAAGACCACTTGAAAGCTGTAGATCAGGGGTGTCCAAACTTGGGAACTTTAAGACTTGTGGACTTCAACTCCCAGAATTCCCCAGCCCCCCTGGGGAATTCTGGGAGTTGAAGTCCACAAGTCTTAAAGTTCCCAAGTTTGGACACCCCTGCTGTAGATATTCCATAATGCTGCACAAGTGGTCATGGGTGAACTCTGGGAAGTCCATGTTACACCACTACTCTATGAACAGCACTAGCTGTCAATCATCTTTCGAGTAGGTTGGTTGTTCTCAATTAGCTTTTCATCACATAGAGCAGGAGTTCCCAGCTTTGGTAGCTTTAAGATGAGTGGACTTCAACTCCCTCTTTGCCGGCTGGGGAATTCTGGGAGTTGAAGTCAGTCTCGAAGCTGCTAAGGCTGGCAAGCACTGGAGTAGAGCCTAGTTATTTGCAGTGCTGCTTGTCTCTGATTACTTTTGCCCATTCTGTGAGTTGTGACAAAGTTGACATGCCATGAGTCTCATTGTGTCACTTGGAGGAATCCAGGAGCTGCAGCTTCTCCGTCGTAGCCCCTGCCCAGTGGAATAGCATCCCCCTAGATCCAGGTCTTCCCATCCTGGCCTGCCTTTCAAGCGGCTCTGAAAACCAGGACTGTCTCCCAATCCTGGCTTGTCCTTGTTTTTGGTTGCTCAGTTTCTGCAATATGTTTTTATTACATTTTATCCTTTCTAATCGTTGCTTGTGATGTTTCACTGGGCAGCCCCTCGGAGTCATGCGTTGAGTGGGAGGCTGTCTCAATTAAATTATAAACAAGGAAATACAAACAATCTGGGGTGCATCTGTGCAAAATATCCCTTTCGTGCCAGCCACAGGAAAAAAATAACGACAAAATAAAATGAAATCTAAAATAATATGAATTGAAATAAAAGTCGAGCCTTCAATAGCTTTTAACGCATCTGTTTGAGTTTAGCCTCTCCTGCACTCAAAGGCCTGTCTTTCTTTGTTCTTTTACAGGCATGTAAAATAAAATCAGGTTTGAACTGAATGGTCAGTTATAAAAGGTTGTAAGTTGAGGACTACCTATATATAAGCTTCTGCTTCTCCCTCTCTTTCTGTATCTCTCTCTCACACACACATACACACACACCAGTGGTGGGTTCTGGGCGGTACGGCCCAGTACGGCCGTACCAGTGGTAGCCAGGAGCAGTGGCCACCGTACCCGTATGGTGACTCGTTTGGCCCCCCGTCCCCAGCGTTCCTTACCTGTTTTTGAAGCAACCGGGCCAACTGTGCACATGCGCACAGAGAGTGGCACCTGCACGACTTCTGCCGAGCACCTGGGTGTCGCAGGGTGGTGGTGTGCGCAAGCATGTGCAGCACGCATGCCCGATGAGGACGCCTGGCCCCGTGGCGCAGCGTACCAGTTGCGACCGGAGCCAGAACCCACCAATGACACACACAAAAACACAATACACATGTGTGTGTAGTGTGTGTGTGTGTGTGTGTGTGTGTACCCTGTTTCCCTGAAAATAAGACCCTACCGGATAATAAGCCCAACCGAGCTTTGGAGCGCATGTGCTAAAATAAGCCCTCCCCTAAAATATTTAAATGCATGCACAGCCGGTCCCCGTCATTTCCTGTGGGGGAAGGAGGCGAACATTTCCACGCGCCCCACATGCACCTGCAAATCATGAGGAACGCAGAGGCCACTCCCGCAAATTCCAGCTATTGCGTCTTGTCTCTTAGTGGCAGCTGCAAAAAGAGCGGCAGGCCCAGTGATGTTAGGGCTGACAAGTGTGTGCCAGAAACAGACAGAACTTCTGTCCTTCTCTGGATCAGCTCAGCTGCGTATTGCAGGCCGCGGGCCAAGTTAAGGGGCCTCCTGCACCTCAAGAATAATAAGATCTCCCCGAAAATAAGACCAAGAGCTTATTTCGGGGATCAAAAGAAAATAAGTCCCTGTCTTGTTTTTATAAAACCCTGTCTTATTTTCAGGGAATCAGGGTAATATATATACACACATATACATTTTGAATACACATTTTGTGTGGTAGGTGTGTGCATGCACGTGTGTGCACATTGCTATTTTGTTGTATATTCAAAAAGAGATGGTTGAGGGGTCCTTGCTGCTCTCTGTTTTTTGTTGTTTTCTTGCAGACGTTTCATTACCCAAATAGGTGACATCATCAGTGCTACTCAAAGAGATAATTGTCATGGCTTTTCTGTTGCAAATCAAACGACCAGGATTTATTTATTTTTATATATATATATATATATATATATATATATATATATATATATATATATATATATATATATATATATATATATATATATATATATATATATATATATATATATATACACACACACACATACACATCATATTTAGTTTTTGTAAGCCCTAAGAAAACAGTCCTTTTACCTTTTTGCTAATACCCCATTTAAAAAAGTCCAACCACCAGTGGTATCTGGGAAGAGAGGCCAAGAAGTAAAAATCGGGGCCACTTCAATTATGTAATCGAAGCCCTGCTCCTGCGAATAATTCTTGTCCTCTATTTAGAACCACAACTGAGCCCCAAAATTCTGTTGCTAAGTGAGGTTTGCCTCATTTTATGACCTTTCTTGCCACCGTTGTTAAGCGAAATGCTGCAGTTATGTTAGTAACCTGGTTGTTAAGTGAATCTGGCTTCCCCCATTGACTTTGCTTGTCAGAAGTTCGCAAAAGGGGATCATGCGACCCCTCGGGACACTGCAACCGTCATAAATACGAGTCAGTTGCCAAGCATCCAAATTTGACCTGACCCTGGGGAGGCTGCAGCAGTCATAAATGTGAAAAACAGTCATGGGAGTCGCTTTTTTCAGTGCCGGTATAACTTCAAACAATCACTAGACGAACCGTTGTAAGTTGAGGACTATCTGTATTTGACCCTTCTCTTCACAACTGACACCCCATAGTCAACGCAGAAGAAATGTGTGTCTAGAATGCCACATTCTGATACGAACTACTGAGCTAGGACAATGGGGAGTTAAACCTGGCCCATCAATAACTTTTATAATTTACCTGTTCATTTGCGGTAATGAGAGAGAGAGAGAGAGAGAGAGAGAGAGAGAGAGAGGGAGGGAGCCAATGTTTCCAGCCTTAACTCCCCACACATTTTCTATTGGCAATCACGGATAATGATGGGGCAATAAACTATTATATCGTTGAGCCATATAAAAAAAATATATCAGAAGCCAGGAAAGGGTTAGGAGTGGGACTAATGATAATAGGATGAGGAAATACAGAAATTGTAAGCTGGTTCATTAAAAAAAAATCCAATAGACTGTTACTTTTACAGGGCAATTAGTTTTGCAATCTAAGACCCCATTAGAGGGTTACATTGGCCTTAAATGCCTAACTAGCTACTCCAAAATAAGGTGGGTCTTTTGTGTACGTCCTGGAATGTTATTGTCCTCTTGACAGCAGGGTCTTTGACAGATCTTGGGTAGGAAGGAGATGTTGTTCATTTGGGTGGAGGGTCAAAGCTCACAGAGAATTGAGAAAGGGAATCGGCTAGAACAGTGATAGAAAAACTTTTCAGCACCAAGTGCCCAAATCGGAATGTGTGTGTCAGTGGTGGGTTCCGGACCTCTTTGCAACCGGTACGGTGCAATGGACCCAGCGTCTCCCACATGCGTCCTTGCCTCCGCAATGCCTCCATGACGCTCCAGCTACTCAGCTAAAGGTAAAGGTTCCCCTTGCATATATGTGCTAGTTGTTCCCGATTCTAGGGGGCGGTGCTCATCTCCATTTCAAATCCAAAGAGCCAGCGCTGTCCGAAGACGATCCGTGTTCATGTGGCCAGCATGACTCAACGCCGAAGGTGCACAGAATGCTGTCACCTCCCCACCAAAGGTGGTTCCTATTTTTCTACTTGCATTTTTACGTGCTTTTGAAGTGGTAGGTTTGCAGAAGCTGGGAGAAGTCATGGGAGCTCACTCCGATACACGGCGCTGGGGATTCGAACCGCCGAACTGCCAACCTTTCTGATCGACAAGCTCAGCGTCCTGGCCTCTGAGCCACTGCATCCCTGACTCTTCGCTAGTGAGTGATATTTTCCTTGCTGACTTTCAATGTCCACGCTTTTTATCTTCCTTAGAGGTAAATTTTATCCCCACAGCCACATTTTTCCGCACACTGAAATGCTATATTCCAAGAAGAACCTGACAACTTGTCCCCCTGGTGATTGAAAAAAAAAAGACTCTTAACACTACAATAATGCCTACTTGGCAAAGCTTTTGCTGTTTAGCTATTCAGCTCTTCCCAAGCAATGCAAGAGTGGCTTGAGAAGAAGAAACAGATTCTCCTTGATTGAATCAGAAGGAAGAACTTCATTGCTTCTTTTTATAAAGCGATGAATGGTAGCCACAGGGGTGATGCTGAAGGAGTTTTTGTTATCTGCAAATCTCGCCTTCTCTCCCCCCCCACCCACCCAGCCACTCACCTGGGAACACTTCAGACCTGCCACACAATGACACAAAAGAGATTTTTTTTAAATCAGTTTCCAGGGACAAAGGAGGAGATCTTTGCAACTCAACATTCACAAATGCGTTCCAAGTGGTTGTAGCTGGGAAAACCAAAATTCAAGATCTGGAGGTCATCTAGTCCCGTGATGACAAAACCTATGACATGCGTGGCAGAGATGGCACACAGGACCGTCTCTGTGGGCACATGCGCCATCGGCAGCTGCTCTTCTGGTTTCCAGCACGCACATGTGCGCTGGCCAGTTGGACTTCATGGGCACTGTAGCACCAGAAAAAGGTCTGAAAACGGACTGAAAACAGGTTGTTTTCTGGGCTGTTTGAGGGCTGTTTTTGGCCCCCAATCAGCAGAAAAACGGCCTGAAAACAGCCAAAAAACAGGCATGTGTGCACCAGCCAGCTGGTCTTCAAGTTTCTGGTGCTCTGGCATGCACACACATGCACGCACATTCCAGTTTGAACACTCGGTGCCAAAAAGGTTTTCCATCACTGATCTAGTCCATCCCCCATTTTGTTTGGAAACTGGAGCATGCTCAGTGGCTGTCAAACCCACTCAGCAATACATCCGTTCCTTTCCACTGTCTGCTCCTGTTCGAAGGGAGATTTTGCACTCCCAAAGTCAGTTGGAATCTGCCTTGGTTTGGTTTTGGTTTTGGTTTTATTGGACTTATATGCCGCCTTGGAATAATCCCATGTCATTTGTGAAGGTAAAGAAACGATAAACAGGTTTGTCTGTGCAAACACCCATTCCAGTACACAGTCCTCAACTTACGACGACAATTGAGCCTAAAATTTCTGTTTTCTAAGTAAGACTGCTGCAAAGTGAATTTTGCCCCATTTTACAACCTTCCTTGCTATAGTTGTTAAGTGAATCACTGCAGTTGTTAAGTTAGTCACACAGTTGTTAAGGGAATCTGGTTTCCACGTTGACTTTGCTTGCCAGAAGGTCGCAAAAGGGGATCACGGTGTGACCCCAGGTCACCGCAACCGTCATAAATACATGCCAGTTGCCACGTGTCCAAATTTTGATCACGCAACCATGAGGATGCTGCAACAGTTGTAACTGTGAAAAATGGTCATAGCTTGATGACAACTTTTTTTCGGTGTTGTTGTAACTTCGAACAGTCACTAACCAGAACTGTCGTAATTTGAGAATCACCTGTTTCTAACAACCTGGCATAATTACAACTGTCCCTCCTGGCAAATGTATTAACTGGTTATTTTAGGGGTATTGTTTTTAACTTATTGTGTGTGTTTTAGGGGTTCAAAATCCTATATTTATATATATTGCTTTGTACAGTTCTTTTAATTCCATTTTTAACCTCCTCCATTCCAACTGTACATATTCAATTTTTATTGTATTTTGATATATTTTGCATGGACTGTACACCGCCCCGAGTCCCTTTTGGGAGAGGGGGCGGTCTAGAAGCATGAATAATAAATAAAATAAATAATAATAAACTCCTCCAGTCTCCTTTGGGTGAACATCCCCAAACCTTTAATTTTGGATCCCTCTCTTGCAGTGACGTGCGGTGAGGTTTATGGCTGGTGAGGCACTGACCCAGTGGTGGGTTTCAAATTTTTTTAGACTTCTGGACTTCAACTCCCAGAATTCCACAGCCAGGCATGCTCAGTTCCAATTTAAAGTGACAGCATTTGTTTTTCTCCTTTGCGAAAGAAGATTCCTTCTTTCTTTTTCTTCTCCCTTCCCCTCCTTCCTCCCTCTCTCCCTCCCTCCCCCCTCTCTCAAACACACACACACACACACACACACACACAGAAGTTGGATTGGACTACACACACTTTCCCCCAGCCCCGGAAGGATCCAGCCCAGCTTCACTGATTACAGGTTTGAAAATGCAACATGGCTCTGCCTGCAATCAAACTACACTTTGAAGTTTGAAGTTTGAATTCCTCCCCCTCCCTCCGACCCACACGTACCTTTTCCAGCTGTTTCAGAGAGGATTTCAAGTCTGCTCTTGCCTTGGGTCCTCTGAAGAAGCCCCGCCCAAACGAGCGCCCTCTACTATGAGGCAGGAGAACTGCGTGCCTCACCTATGTCAGGAATTTTTAGGCTTTTAACCCTTGCTTAACTCTGCTCGAGTGATCATAAAATGCCTAAAGTCAGACTAGATGAGGCATGCAGTTCTTCTGACTCATAGTAGAGGGTGCTTTTTTAGAGGCTTTTTAAAACAGTTAAGCAGAGTCATCCACGGTGAGGCAGCAACTAGCTCAGCCTGACCTCAGCTCTCGCCTTTTTCCTTTTACATTTTTTTTCTTTTCATGATGACAGTGGTGAGGCTGTGCCTCCCCTGCCTCCCCTGACTGCACATCACTGCTCTCTTGATGGGTCTTGTTGTCTTTCTCCAATTTCTCTAAATTGTTCTTAAATGTGGAGCCCAGTACTGGATGTCGTGCTGGATACAGGAATTGTCAACGTAAAGCAGAATGGAGTGATCGTATCTCCAGTCTTGGGAATTACATTTCCACTCCTTCTTTCTCTCCTCCTCCCCCCCCCTCTCTTTTAACCTTCTCTTCTTCCTCTTACCTCTCTCCTCTTCTCCACATTCTTCATCTCATTTACATGGTGTATTTCAGCCTCTGAGCGGGCTCCATTTTATGTGGATGGTGTTAGTAAATTCATTTCAATAAACATCTTTAACTTTACCATATATCCTCCTATTTAAAAAAAAAACCAGAAAAGTATACATATATAGCAATTTATATTTTTAACACACATACCCAAACTTATTTTTGGCCGAAATGTGGGCCTAGTTACAATTTGGAAATTATATTTCTGTAGGTACAGCCTAAAACTGCCTTTTCCTTTCCTTTCCTTTTTCTTTCTTTTTTTGCTAATCTCATCATTCTGCAGGTCTCCATCTCTCATATCACTTGGTTTTAGCAAGAATCTGATTTCCCTATTTAAATACCAGTTTTAGAATAGAATCTATACAAGTAGATTGATGATCCCAATTGGCATCAGAGTTTCTGTTGCTAAGCCAAGGGGAGATTCATTGACTTATGACCGATTTTATAACTTTTTTTGCCCCGGTTGTTAAACAAAACACTGCAGTTGTTAAGTGAACCACACGATAGTTAAGCAAATTCAGTGTGAGGCCTGAAGCCATCTTTTCTTTTGGATCTTTGGCCTGCCACACTTTCTATTATTCTGCTATGCCTTTTCTAATGTGGGAAAATGGGAGGGGAGGATTGTATGGAGTGAGATGCTATGTAGCCATAACAAAATCCTTTCTAGAAAGCCAAGGTCATCCTTTGTCTCTTCACCTCTGCACCTGACCGGAACTGGATGGTTGGACCTGCCAGCATGGCAGTGGGAGATTGGACCATGTGATGGACTTGTGGGTGTGGGGGCAAGATCTTGAACTTTCAACTGGGTGGGGAAAACTGGGGAGCCTTCAGATTCGGGTTTCCCCAGATGTGCCAACACGCCTCTCTTAATCAATTGGAACTTTGAGCAATACTTTGCCTTGGACTCTGATTTACTTTTGGATGCTATTTGGAACCCTGACATCCAGTTTATCCCATTGATTCTCCAGTAAGGTGGAGATAGCATCCAGACATGGGTTGACTTTGGCCACTCCTAATTGAAAGTTGTTAAGCTCCGCCTCTGTTGCCAGCTACCCAGCTTTTTGACTCAGTCCACTCTTGGATGGTTGTGACATCTGCTGTTCTCTATATAAAAATTAATAGAATTGATATTATTCACCTTTATTACATCAGAAATTGTGAGTAATTCCCCAGAGCACTATAGTTTCGGCTATCGGAAGCAGTGCCAGTTGCCAAGGGTTCAAATTTTGATCATGTGACCATGGAGATGCTACTCTGGCCATAAGTGCAAGGATCAGTCATCAGTCACACTTTTCAGTGCCATTTTAACTTTGAACAGCTGCTAAACAAAAGGTTGTAAGACACTACCTCCCGTTGGTGTTCATAGGCAGCCAGGCTAAGCTATATTGTGCTTCCAAGATCATTAAAGCATTTTAATTTTCAGCAGCCACCTGCTATTTAATTATTTGCTATTTTTTGCCACTCTGCATATGCTCAGGGGTTCAAGCTCCCACAAGGGCTCCTGCTGAATTCAAATTCACAATGAAATTGCACCAGGATAGCAAGCGGAAGATCGTGAGTTCAAGTCCCACCTTAGTCACAAAATCCAGTTGGATGATTTGGGGCCAGTCTCTCTCTCTCAGCCCAACAGACCTCACAGGGTGGTTATTATGGGGGAAATAGGAGGAGGAAGGTGTGTTGGATATATTTGGTGCCTTGAGTTATTTGTACGAATAACAGAGCCAGGACACAAATTAAAGAAATAAAAATATTAATGCATACACACACAGATACATAAAGGAGTATCATAGTTAAGCAGTGAATCTTCTACATCCTAGTCTAGCCACAACTTTGGTTATGACAGAATTCAATTTTTCTGGGTTTTTTTTTAAAGGGAATTATCCTGAGATAGTCCTTGACTTATGACCACAATTGACCACAAAATTTATGTTGCTAACCAAGGCCAAGTGTTAAGTGAGCATGCCCCATTTTATGACCTTTCTTCCAACAATTGTTAAGTGAGTTTACTGTCATTGTTAAGTTAGTCACACGGTTGTTAAGTGAATCTGGCTTCCCCATTGACTTTGCTCGTCAGAAGGTCGCAAAAGGGGATTATGTGATCATGGGATGTTACAACCGTCATAAATATGAGTCAGTTGCCAAGCATCCTAATTTTGATCCTATGAGCTTGGGGAGGCCGCAAGGGTCGTAAGTGTGAAAAATGGTCATAAGTCACTTTTTTCAATGCATTATAACAGGGGTGTCCAAACTTGGGAACTTTAAGAGTTGTGGACTTCAACTCCCAGAATTCCCCAGCCAGCTGGCTGGGGAATTCTGGGAGTTGAAGTCCACAACTCTTAAAGTTCCCAAGTTTGGACACCCCTGCATTATAACTTTGAAGGGTCACTAAGCAAACTGCTGTAGGTTGAGGACTTGCCTGCATTGTGGTATGTGGGAAAATACTTCCCAAACTGTTAAAGGGGCTCCCAAAGATTTGCCTTTGCCATTTAGAAAAAAATTTGAAGACCGAATTCTTTCTTCGTGTAAAATGTTAATACCACTTTATAATGCCTTGGTAAGGCCACACTTGGAATACTGCATTCAGTTTTGGTCACCACAATGTAAAAAAGATGTGGAGACTCTAGAAAGAGTGCAGAGAAGAGCAACAAAGAGGATTAGGGGACTGGAGGCTAAAACATATGAAGAACGGTTGCAGGAACTGGGTATGTCTAGTTTAATGAAAAGAAGAACTAGGGGAGACATGATAGCAGTCTTCCAATATCTCAGGGGTTGCCACAAAGAAGAGGGAGTCAAACTATTCTCCAAAGCACCTGAGGGTAGAACAAGAAGCAATGGGTGGAAACTAATCAAGGAGAGAAGCAACTTAGAACTGAGGAGAAATTTCCTGACAGTTGGAACAATTAATCAGTGGAACAGAAGTTGCCTCCAGAAGTTGTGAATGCCCCAACACGGGGAGTCTTTAAGAAGATGTTGAATAGCCATTTGCCTGAAGTAGTGTAGGGTTTGGACAGGGGGTTGGACTAGAGGTTCTCCAAGGTCCCTTCCAACTCTGTTATTCTATCCTATTCTATTCTATTCGTTTTGTTAGATGATTTTTTAATGCCTACATCAGGGGTGTCAAACTCGATTTCATTGAGGACCACATCAGGGTTGTGTTTAAGCTCAGGAGGGGGTGAGGCATGGCCAGGGGGGCATGGCCAACTCAATGTCACTCATTCAGGGGGCGCCTGTGGTGGCCCAAGCATTGTGCGTGAATCTCCCAAGTTCCATTTTTGCTGGCAGAGGTATTGTGGGCTGGTCCTTCCCTGTTTCCAGGGTGGCCCTGTGGCCCAGATCTAAGCACCCCGCGGGCCGGATCTGGCCCCTAGGCCTTTGACACCCCTGGTCTACCTTAATATTCACTTTAATCTACTTTTTTTTTAATTCAGTTTTGGGAAGCATTGGGTTGGTAAATATTACTAGCTGCCTTTACCGGGACAAGAAAGTGGGGCAAAAATCAGGAAGAAAAATAAATAAACTCATTTTATAAATCTCCTCATGATATTTTATAACTTCACAAACTGCTACAGGAATAGTGCAGGAGTGTAGGGTTGTTAAGGAAGCCACGCAGGCTGGCTAATAGGATAATTCTTTACAAACCTGGCTTTTCACTCTTTTAAACTGACTTCAGCAGAAACACCCAGGCCAGTTTTTCAGACCAGGGTGGGCAGTTAATTTTCCCAAGGGGCCGCATGAGAAACCTGGACTTCAGCGGGCCAGAGAGGGACAGTGAAAAGGCCAGATGTGTCCCGTGGGCTGCAAAGGGCCCAGGTCTGTTTCAGACTGAGCCAAGCAGAGAAAAACAAGTGTTGGCCTTAAATCTAGCAAGAAAGAATTAAAGTTGCATCTCTGCTCTAGCCAGCTTTATTGGGGAAAATTATCTTCCCACTTTCGATGTCATCTCTTCTCTCTTTTCTTTTCTCGTCTCTCACTTCTCTCTCTCTCTCTCTTCTCTCTTCTTTCTCTTCTCTCCTCTTTCTCCTCTCCTCTCCACTATCCTTTCCTGACTCCTCTCTTTCTCCTCTCCCCTCTCCTCACTCCTTTCTTCTCTCCTCGCCTCACTCCTTTCTCCTCTCTCCTCTCCCCGTCTCTCTTCCCTCTCCTCTTCTTTCTCTTCTCTCCACTATCCTCTCCTCACTCTTCTCCTCTCTCATCTCCCCCTCTTCTCTCCTCTCCCCCCTCTCCTTTCTCCTCTCTCCCCTCTCTTCTCTCCTCTCTC
This sequence comes from Natrix helvetica, assembly GCF_964273705.1. Taxonomy (NCBI): domain Eukaryota; kingdom Metazoa; phylum Chordata; class Lepidosauria; order Squamata; family Natricidae; genus Natrix; species Natrix helvetica. The sequence goes on along the minus strand of NC_138554.1, from coordinate 134,360,602 downwards.
CACTATCCTTTCCTCACTCCTCTCTTTCTCCTCTCTTTCTCCTCTCCCCCCCCTCTTCTCTTCCCTCTCCCACCTCTCTTCTTTCTTCTCTCTCCTCTCCACTATCCTTTCCTCACTCCTTTCTTTCTCCTCTCCCTCTCTTCTATCTTTTCTTCCCTTTCCTCTCTTCTCTCTTCTATCCACTATCCTCCCCTCACTCCTCTTTCTCCTGTCTCCTTGCCCCCTCTTCTTCTTCTCTTCTCTCCCCTCTCTTCTTTCTCCTCTCTTTCCCCTCTCCCCTCTCCCCTCTCTTCTATCCACTATCCTCCTCATTCCTGTCTTCCCTCTCCTCTTCTTTTTCCTCTCTCTCTCTTCTCTTCTCTCCCCTCTCTCTTCTTTCTCCTCTCTCTCCCCTCTTCTCTCTCCTCTCCTCTTTCCACTATCCTTTCCTCACTCGTTTCTCCTCTCTCCCCCCCCTCTCTCCTCTTCCCTCTCCCTTCCCCATGGCTGGCTGGGAAATTCTGGGAGTAGGAGTCCATACATCTTATAGTTAGCCATCTTATAGCCAAAGTTAGAAAAACACTGGTTTAGAGCCCTCACCTTTATGGTGCTTAGTTCAGATTTGCCTCAGCAGGTGGGAGCACTATGATTCTTTTACTCTACCAAGAAAATGATTCTGTCACAGGGCTGGAGTTAAACTTAGACATATCCTTTCCTTCAACATTGCAGGTCTAAGAATTCGAGAAGGGGACAACTTACCATAGAGACAAGAAAGACCTTAGTCTTCTCCTTTGAACATACAGTCCCAGCAATATCTTGCAGCATTCATATATAACAATAATTGGGGAGCACATTTTAATTCTTCCTCCCTAGTCCAAGCTTGGAGACTTCAGCTCAGGGAACAGAAGTTTGGTTTCCATTTTTTCCTGGGTCTCCCCCCCCCCCCCAGTAGATTCTGATTGGCTAGGAATTCATAGGTTAGCTTCCTCATTGGCTGGGCTCAGTTCCCAAAACAGGCCCACCGACAGTCCTCATATAAATGACACAGTGTGTAATTTGCACCAATCACATCATTTTGATTAACTACCCTGTTTCCCCGAAAATAAAACCAACTGGAAAACAAACCCTAGCATGATTTTTCAGGATGCTCGTAATGTAAGTCATAACCCCAAAATAAGCCCCAGTTAAGGTCATCAGCCAGATTGATGCAATTAGTGCCTTATTTCCCTCAAAGTAAGACCTAACCAGAAAATAAAGCCCTAATGCATCTTTTGGAGCAAAAAATAATATAAGACCTGGTCTTATTTTGGGGGAAACACAGTGGGTGTCATCACGTTAACTCCGAGTAACCACTTAAGAGATTTTCTTCAGAACATTCTATCTTTAGTGAGGTCCTCCAGAAAATCCACTTACAACCGCCATTTAGTGACTGTTCAAAAGTTACAATGGATTGAAAAAAGTCACTTATGACTGTTTTTCACACCATTGCAACATTCCTATGGTGGTGATCGAAATTCAGGCGTTTGACTCATATTTATGACGGATCCAGGGGGTCACGTGATCCCCTTTTGTGAACTTCTGCCAAGCAAAGTCAACGGGGGAAGACAGATTCATTAGGTGGCTAACTTAACAACCGCAATGATTCACTTAACAACAGTGTGGCAAGAAAAGTCATTTTTGGGCTCAGTTGTAGTAGCAAGTCGAGGACTTGTATTTGTAAAAAATAATAAAAGTGGTACAAATAAACAAATAAATAAAAATTAACCACAGCATCTTCTCAAAATGCCTTCACTGGCACTCTATCAAGCACCAGCCTGCGCTGTATTTCATTATCTGAATACAGTTTTGTCATGGAATATCCAGTGTCCCCTTCAGTAGTTAAGGATCCCATGTTCCCTCTGTCCAGGGGTGGGCTTCGAAAATGTTAAAAAGGGGTTCCCTGTCCAGTTGCTGGGTGGGCATAACCATGGTGGGTGTGGCCTAGTCAGCCTCCTGCACCAAGGCAGTGGGGGGGGGGCGTTTTTGCCCTCCCCTGGCTCCAGAGGCTTTCCTCGAGCCTCCAGAAGGTCGAAAACGGCCTCCCCAGGCTCCAGAGAACTTCTGGGGGTTGAAAACAGCCCCGTTTCTGGCCTTCCCAAACTTCCGGTAGGCCCTGCACTTACCTGCATCCCAAACGGGCCATTTGGGACTCCTGCGAGGGGAGGGGCAGGGTGGATGGGTCAGCCAGGAGTGGGATTTGGGGGTTCTCTGAACTGCATAGAATCTTAGCTAGAGGTTCCCCCAAACTCCTGCGAACCCCCAGCAGCCCACCCCGCTCTCTGTCTCCTACTGGATTGACTGGGGCATCTATTTATTCCCATCCCCAGATTTTCCTTCCATGCCCCTTGCTGTAACGTCCATCATATTGCACTTCATATCTCATCTTGGAAGCTATCCCAATTTGAATCTGAATGGTCCAATTCAATATGGGGTAGAGGCAGAAGACAAATGTGATTAGAACATAAAAAGAAGGAATACGTTTTTTAAAAAAAATCCAGAACTGTACTCCCCCTGCTGTACAGTAGAGGAAATGCATCCTTTCTCCCCCCCCCTCAACCCCCCCCCCCCCCGGCATGTCGACCGATCAACATCAATGAATATTTGGCCTCTAATGATCCAGCAAAACCTTCAGCCTTAAGGAAATCCTCCTCCCATATTCTTTAAAAAAAAAAAAACAATGGGAAGAATAAAGGGAGCCTTGAGCCATACCTGGAGGGCAAATTTGCTTTTATGAGCTTCAGAGCCTGAATAATTCAGGCATGTTCATTTATTATTAATTAATATTCCATGAACAAGCCTGGTTTATTCACCCAAACAAAAGAAACCACCTGCCCCCCCCCCTGTCCTCCCCCCCCCCTCCCAGTCCTGGACGATTCTTTTCACACCTCCTTGCCGCTTCGGATGAGCTCCGCACCAGACCCAGCCAGCTGGGTTTGGCACAAGCCTCCTGAGGAGTTCATTCTGCCAGCTGGACAGGAGCCGAGCAAGATGTTAGACCAGCGCTTTTCAAACCTGGCTAAATTACTCAAAATTGGGCGAAAATGGTTTTTCATGGGTAACAACACGCAAACCCGTCATCCATCACAACAGGGACATTTAAATTGACTTGAAGATTGCCGCATGTCATAAAATATATTCAGAAATCTCCCCAAGTATTCCTATTAAGGCAAAAATCAATGAAATTACAGCAATTTGTGGGAACTGCACAAAGATTATTCAGTGGTATTGTTTGTATAATGCAGGTAGTCTGTGACTTATGACCACAACTGAGCCCAAAATTTCCATTGCTAAGCAATGTTGTTAAGCGACTTTTGTCTCATTTTACAACCTTTCTTGTCACCAATGATAAGTAAATCACGGCCGTTGTTAAGTTAGTGACACGGTTGTTAAGTGAACCTGGCTCCCCCCCCCATTGACTTTCCTTGTCAGAAGGTCTCAAAAGGGGATCACGTGAACCTGGGAAACAGCAACCGTCATAAGTATGAGTCAGTTGCCAAGTGTCTGGATTTTGATCACATGACTGTCGGGATGCTGCAATGGTCATGAGTGTGAAACATGGTCACTTTTTTTAGTGCTGTTGTAACTTTGAATGGCCACTAAATGAATGTACAGGTAGTCCACTACTTACAACCTGTGAAGTAGTCCTTACTTTACAAGATGTAAGTTACAATCTGTACAGGTAGTCCTCAAGTGATGCCCAAGTTCAGCTATTGTTTGCAAATAGGAAGGTGCTGAAGGAAGGGACTTACTGTCAGGCTTCAAAGTTCAGACAGAATTTCTGATAAATGTTTTGAGTAATGAAGGAAAATGTTTGAGGAAGTGTGTGTTAGAGCAGGGATCACCAATCTTTCGGACTTCAGGGACCGCTAAATTCATAATTTTAAATCCTGCAGACCGCTAACATGATCTGCCTAATGACCGGCTGGGTGGGCGTGGCAAGGTGATCATGTGACTGGGTGGGCATGGCCAACTTTATGTCACTCATGCCAAGGGGCGCCTCACCAGCCTCTACTCGCCCCTCTCCTCCCAGCCCCTCCTCGCCTACCAGCCCAGGCTCCTTAGGGCCCCAACAGGAAGCAGTTGTTGGAGCTAAGCAGCCACCAGGAGAAAAATGTTGGCAAAACAGCTGGCTCAGTTCAGTTCAAATTGCATCTGACCGAGAAGGAGGCTCAGCAGAAGGACCTCACTGAGGACTACGAGCATAGGCTTTCCAAGCAGAGGGAGGACCTGCAGGAGTGCAAGGCCAGGTACCGGCACCTGGAGGCTCAGCGGGCTGAGATGGTCAGCCAGTTCCAGGCCATGATGCAGTCCCACTAGAACAAGGCCCTCTGGCTCTTCGCCACCAGCGGTGCTTCCCTCCAGCCTTCGCCCAAAGCCCCCCACCAGGAGGCTGAAGCAGACCCCAAGTCAGAATTTCTGTCCCCCTCCACCCTACATAAAAAGACCCCAAAGGGGGGGGACTCTCTGCAACAACAGGGTACCTGCGAGACCACCTACTGCCACCAGTAGCCTCCCACCGTCCAGTACGATCCCACAGAGTTGGCTTCCTCAGGGCGCCGTCGGCCAGCCAGTGTCGGCTGGTGACCCCCAGGGGGAGAGCCTTCTCTGTGGGAGCTCCTTCCCTCTGGAATGAGCTGACCCCGGAGCTTCGCATAATCCCCGATCTCCAGTCCTTCCCATGCGCCCTGAAAAGTTGGCTTTTCCAGCAAGCCGGCCTGGCCTGTTAATTTTAACTTATTTTAAATGTATTGTTTTTTAAAAAAATTCGGTTTGTTTTTTTGGATATGGATTTAATCTTTTTTAACTTTTGGGATGTGTGTTTTTTAATGTTGTACGCTGCCCTGAGTCCTTTTGGAGAAGGGCAGCATATAAATCCAAATAATCCAAATAAACCAAACCAAACACAAGCATTCATTGCATATGTCCAGTCCAGGGGCCGTAGTTTGAAGATCCTTGATTTAGTGCAATATAAAAATGCAAATAATTTTTCTGTGGATCACCAAAATTTTCTCGTGGAAACCAGTTGGTGACCGTTGTGTTAGAGTAAGAGAGGAGGAAGAGCAGAAGACCTGGGCGGCTTTAGCCAAAGCTGGAAATTGTTGCTGTAACTTAGTGTTTGAAGGGAGAGAATCAGAAAAGTCAAGATGCGTGTCCAATTTTTAAAAAATATTTTAATTGAAAAGATAGTGCCATGTCAGGATAACAATTACAAATAAAGCAGAGCCAAAGAAAAGTTAATAGTAAATCTTAACACACGAGCTAATAACTATAATAATATGATAACAGTAATTATAGTAGTATAACCAATAAAATGAAAAAGAGCTTTAACTAAATTTCTACTTACATTAGCCTATTTACAATTTTCCCTTACTATAGTCATTGTTTTATACATGCAAACACTTTATTTTCCATACAAACACTTATTGGCATTCGTAAACTTATTTTCCTTCTCATTTCTACCTCTTGCCTCTACCCATTCATAAAATTTATCCCATGTCCAATAATATTTCAAGTCTTCTTTATCTTTAATTCTTAAGGTTAAACTATCCATTTCTGCACAATCCCAAATTTTCCTAATTATATCCACATCCGATGAGGTGTTCACGTTCTTTCAATACTTAGCATATATAATTCTTGCTGCCATCAGTATTTGTAACTGTAACACTAAATATGTGGTTGCTTTATCATAACTTTCTGATACCCTGTTGCCCCGAAAATATTTGCCTCCAGAAGTTGTGAATGCCCCAACACTGGAAGCCTTTATGAAGATGTTGGATAGCCATCTGTCTGAAACGGTATAGGGTTTCCTGCCTAGGCAGGGGGTTGGACTAGAAGACCTCCAAGGTCCCTTCCAACTCTGCTATTGTATTGTATTGTATTTGCAATGCAGCAGCAGCCATGAGGTGACCACGTTCGCTGCCTCCTGCACCTCATTTTATAGAGGTTTTCTTTATAGGTGGAGGGCATAGTCAGTTTGTAGTTTTTATCCCAAATTTTTAACCATTTCTCTAATTCTATATTATATCCGATATTCTTTGCCCAGTCAATCATTTTAAGCCCCTGAAAGTTTCAGACTTTACCTTTGTTTGACAAACATGCAGCCACTGATGCTAGGTGTATTTCCCCAGCTATTTGAACAGCAAGCAAAGAAAGCCACTTTGGGGTAGTAGGTAGGACATCATGGTAAATACCAGGAGACTGTGAATTCTAGTTCTGCCTTAGGCACAAAGCCAGCTTGGTGACTTTGGGACAGTCCCCCCCACCCACCCTCAGCTCTATGAAGCAGACAATGGTGATCCCCTTCTGAAAATATTGCCAGGAAAACCGCAGGGACTTGTATGAGCAATTATTAGGGTTCAACAATGACACAATGCTACACACGCATGGAGAAGGAGAGAGAGAAAGAGAGGGGGGAGGGAGAGAAAGAGAGGGAGGGAGAGGAGGAGGGAGAGGGAGAGGAGGAGAGAGGGAAGGGAGGGCGCGAGAGAGAAAGGGATGGATGGAGAGAGATAAAGAGTGAGGGGAGAGAGGGAGGGAGGGAGAGAAAGAGGGGGAGGGAGAGGAGGAGAGAGGGGAGAGAGGGAGGGAGAGAAAGAGGGAGGAAGGAGGAGAGAGGAGGGAGGGGGAGAGGAAGGGAGAGGGGAGAGAGGGAGGGAGAGGAAGAGGAGGAGAGGGGAGGGAGAGAGGGAGGGAAAGAAAGAGAAGGAGGGAGAAGAGGAGAGGGGGGAGAGAGAGGGAGGGAGAGAAAGAGAGGGAGGGAGAGAAAGAGAGAGGGAGGGGGAGAGAAGGAGAAAGGGGAGAGAGAGAGAGGAAGGGAGGGAGGGAGAGAAAGAGAGGGGGAAGAGAGGGGGGGAAGAGGGGGAGGGAGGGAGAGAGAGAGACTCTAGCTGCACAATTTCCATACTGACGTTCTCTTCCTTGTGTTCCGCATGAATTCAATTACATTTGAACAATTAACAGGGAGAATTTAAACATTTCTGTTTACTGATCCACTTAATAAACCTTCTGTGGTTTAATTCTTCATTCCTGGACTGAGAGGAAACAGAATGAATAAATTATGGAGGTCTTTCCATAGTTTTTGGCTGTTCAAGCATCTCTGTTGCACAACTGGTAAGGAGGAAATCCCCATCCCCACCCCTGTGTTTCTTCTGAGTTTGCCAGCACTGTCCTGGGCTGTATCACAGCTGTACATTTCCTAAACTGGATTTTTCAGTCACTTAAGTCATTGGGACTTCACTTGATAGCTCAGTAAACATGTATAAGGATTTAAGCTAGATCCTTGGTCTGTTCTGCTGCTTCACCATTTCTTCTTCTTTTTTAATGTTTGAAATATTGCAGGTTTTGTGGTCTCCAAAGCTGTGCTCATTGAAAACTAGGACAGGACTGGCTTTGCCACAATGTTGTGAGTCTTCCTTTGCGACTTTGGAATTGGCTCACTTCAGAGGTGGAATTCAGCAGGTTCTGACCAGTTCTGGAGAACCAGTAGCGAAAATTTTGAATAGTTCGGAGAACCGGTAAATACCCCCATCTCTTCTCTGCCTCCCGAGTCCCAGCTGATTGGGAGTGAATGGGGATTTTGCAGTAACCTTCCCCTGCCACACCCAGCAAGACACGCCCACCGAGCCAAGACACGCCCACCAAGACACGCCCACCGAGCCAAGACACGCCCACCAAGACATGCCCACAGAGCCGGTAGTTTTTTTTTAAAAAAAAGAATCCCACCACTGGCTCACTTCCTCTCTTGTGGAAACCTAGGAAAGACAGATTTATAACACTTTTTTTCTGGGGTAACAAAGTAGACAAGGAAGATACTGAAGTGAGAAGTAACTTCAGCCATTCAGTATCAACAGTAAAGCAATCAATGACCAAGGAGTAGAATAGAATTAGAATGGAGTGGAGTGGAGTGGAGTGGAGTGGAATAGAATAGAATAGAATAGAATAGAATAGAATAGAATAGAATAGAATAGAATAGAATAGAATAGAATAGAATATTTATTTATTATTTATTATTTATTAATTCAATTTATAGGCCGCTCCCTCTCCACCAAGGGACTCGGGGCGGCGTACAATTCAGTATACAACAAATAACGAGGAGGAGGTATATACAAAAACATTGTACAATACGTAAATAAATAATCATAAGTTAAAAACAACACAGTAAGATTAAAACAATTTAAAATACCCAAAAAATCAGACTTACTTTAAAATTTAAAATTGTCCAGGGGGATTAGAAAATGTAGTTATAATTCAAGCCAGGCCAGCTAGTTGGAACAGGTGGGTCTTGAGTTTCGTGCGGAAGGAGCGGAGATCGGTAGTTGTCCTAATGTCGGGGGGGATGTCATTCCAGAGGGCTGGGCCCATCACAGAGAAGGCCCTACCCCTCGGCGCCGCCCTCTGGCATTGCTTAGAATAGAATAGAATAGAATAGAATAGAATAGAATAGAATAGAATAGAATAGATGTAGGTGTAGGTGTAGGAGTAGGAGTAGGAGTAGGAAATATGGAATGGAATAGAATAGAATTGAACTGAATTCTTTATTGGCCAGGTATGACTGAACATGCAATGAATTTGTCTCCGGTGCATATGCTCTCAGTGTACATAAAATAATAGATACATTCGTCAAGAATCATAAGATACAACACTTAGTGATAGCCATAGGTTACTAACAAGCAATCAAATTATACTAGGAAACAATCAATATAAATCGTTAGGATACAAGCAACAAAGTTCATAAGTGGGGGAGGAGATAGGTGATAGGGACAATGAGAAGAAGAATAGCAATAGTAACGCAGCCTTAGTGAATAGTTTGACAGTGGTGAGGGAAATAGTTGTTTAGCAGCATAATGGCGTTCGGGAGAAGACTGTCCTTGTGTCTAGTTGTTCTGGTGTGCAGTGCTCTTTAGGGTCATTTTGAAGGTAGACGTTGAAACAATTTATGTCCAGGATGCGAGAGGTTTGTAAATATTTTCACAGGCCTCTTTTTGATTTGTGCACTGTACAGGTCCTCCATGGAAGGCAGGTTGGTAGTAATTGTTTTTCTGCATAGGCCAGAAATCATTGTTTTGTGGAGGTAATGCATGGGTTCCTATCACCCACAAATGGCCCAATTTCATTTTTAGGTGAATATGTTGGGTAGAATTTCAGTTGCTTTGGTCTTCAAGCACCATTTCTATCAAAAGACCCATCTAAACAAGTTGAATGTCTTCGTAATCATCTAAAACAGGGGTCTCCAACCATGGCAACTTTAAGCCTGGCAGACCTCAACTCAAGTAAAGCTGTCTGGGGAATTCTGGGAGTTGAAGTGCACCAGGCTTAAAGTTGCCACAGTTGGAACTTAAGCCCTAAGAAACAAACTCTCCAGCACATGTCCATTTCTGATTGATGGAAGGCCCTCTCCTCAAAGGAATCTACAGGTGAGGGAGTAAAAGAGCTGAAGTTGCAGCCACACTATCATAACCCCCATTCACGCTTTACAAAACACATGTTATATTGCTCCAGTGTTGTAGAATTCCTAAAACAGCGATCGAGGTGTTTGATGCAGGTTGCCTTACTGAGAATCATGGACGCCTTCCTAATTTTTTGAATAGAGAGAAGGATTCTGCTGCTTTTATAAATAAATCCCTGGAGGAACGAATGCCATTTGGTGACATTTGTGCTGCAAATTGAAAATTCAGGTTTCTCCCGATGCATTTATAATCAGCAGTTCCATTCCTCCTGGCATCTGGGTTAACTTATCACCCAGACAGCAGTGTAATCTTGGGTGTTCGCTAGCCTATTGAACTTCTGTGCTGCATTCTTGAAGGTTATTAATTCCTGATCAATAGCAAAAGTCACAGCCCTTTTTCTCCTGCTATTCCGCCCTCCACCTTTCCATCAGCAGTTTTCTACCCTGTCACAAACTCATTTGCTAACTACATCGTCTTACAACGTTCCTCTTTTGCTCCAGCGATTTCTCTGTATTTCTGCATCATTTATGGAAGGCCAGAAATCAGAATCTCCTGAGTGATTTGCATCCAATAAATTGAAGAGAATAAACAGGGACAAAGGCAGATTAATCGATCTTGGAAAGTAATACTGCATACGGGCCAATGGGGCCAGATAGCATGGATATAGCAACAACTTTGTGCTTTCTATGGAATTCTTTGGTGCTGTCTGAGAACTTGGTTGTTTTCTTACAGATGTTTCATTACCCAATGCTAGAAGGGGGAAGGGTTTGCTCTCTTCTTATGTACTACTGCCGTGATGGCGAACCTATGGCATGCATGCCACAGGTGGCACACGGAGTCTTCACTGCGGGCATGCAAGCCGTCGCCCCAGCTCAGCTCCACAGAGCATGCTACCTCCTACCAGCTAGCTGATTTTTGGGTCTCTGTTGAGTATGTGTGTGTGGGAGGGGCACATGTGGGAAATGCATGCGCATGTGCAGGTGTGTGTGTGTGGGGGGTGCTCCCCACACCCCATTTTTGGTCCCAGGAGGCTTCAGGGAGGCCTGCTAGGACCAAAATGGGGCCCTGGGGGTGCAGGGGGCAGGGTGTGGTGTCACACATGCATTTTATTATGGGTATGAGCGTGCACACCATTATACATGCACATGCGCTTTTGGCACGCAATTACAAAAAGGTTAGCCATCACAAGTAGTGGCTTATCCTGTCAGTGTTGACGGGGGAGTTCTTGGTGGCTCCTTGATTAGGCTGCTGTTTGCACTAACTTGTTTCTCTGGTGTTGCTTCCAAAGCTTTATTGGTTGTGATTACATACCATCAAGTCAATACGAGCTCTGAGTGACTATATAGATTTTCTCCAGGAGGAACTAGCCTGACCTGGGTTTTTTTTAAATCTTTCTATTCCAAGGATGTGAGAGAGATCAACACACAAAGTGAGTCCAGATTATGCCGAGTTTTGGAGTGAATCGATTCTTCAATCCACTCACTGTACAGTAAATAGGCTTAGCAATGCTTGGTCTTAGATACAGGTTATCAAAGAAGCATGCCATCAATACGCTGGTCCTTAGTGGATCTAACAGTTATCCAACTTAGCTTGGACATGTATTCTTTCCTTCATATTATTGGCCTCCCATCTTTTTTTCCAGCTGTTCAAGGCAACTTAAATGAAAATTTCTTTTTATTTTGAAAATAGAAATTAAGAGCTGGAAAAGACACCTGCAGCAATAGAAAAAGAAAAGAAGAGAGGAAGAAAGGAAAAGGAGGGAAGGAAGAGAGCAGGTGAGGAGAGGAAGATGGAAGGGGGAAGGAGAGAAGGTAAGAAGGGGAAGAGATAGAGAGAAGTAGGGGAGAGGTAAGGAAGGGAAAGGAGAGGAGGAAAGAAGAAAGTAGAGATGGGAGAGAGGGAGAGAAAGGAAGAGAGGAGAGGAGAAGAAGAGGAGGGAAGGAGGCTAGTGAGGAAGAGAGGAAAATGGAAGGGGAAAGGAGAGAGGGTAAAAAGGGGAAGGGGAAGAGAGAAGGAGGGGAGAGGTAAGGGAAGAAGGAAGGGAAAGGAGAGGAGGAAAGAAGAAAGTAGAGACGGGAGACAGGGAGAGAAAGGAAGAGAGGAGAGGAGAAGAAGAGGAGGGAAGGAGGCTAGTGAGGAAGAGAGGAAAATGGAAGGGAGAAGGAGAGAGGGTAAAAAGGGGAAGGGGAAGAGAGAAGGAGGGGAGAAGGAAGGGAAGAAGGAAGGGGAAAGAGGAAGGAAGGAAGTAGAGAAGGGAGGGAGGGAGAGAAGAAAAGGAGAAGAAAGTGCTGTAAAAATAGGCAAGGGATGGTAAACAAAACAACCCGAATGGAATATTACAGTTCTATAAATGGAATGACAAATGTATTAGAATTGTGAATGTAAAAAAAAAGAATAATAATAATGTGAATGCATATATAGTGAACAAAAAATAAAAATAAAACTTTATTTAAAAAAAAAGTTTATTTTTATTTTATTCTGGCTGATAATCTGTGTTGCCTGTGTATTTATTTATAGGGGGGAAATGTCCAGACCAAACATAATTTCTAATCTTGGATTTTCTCCCTTACCAGAGAGAGCCCACTTGTGGACTACTGTGAAGACGTTACCATGACAACTCCACTGTGCTATACAGTAGAAATAATTTTACAGCAATACAGTAGAAGCCATTTTAAGGCACAACAGGCTATATCTTAACAGAACACACACACACACACACACACACATATGCATACATGCATACATGCACACACACACACACACACACACACACACACACACACACACACACACATATATATATATATATATATATATATATATATATATATATATATATATATATATATATATATATATATATATATGCTGGTTTTGTTGTATTCGGGTCTTTTCCCGTGTAAGATTGAAATTGAAACAATTTCAATCTTACACGGGAAAAGACCCGAATACAACAAAACCTGCATACCTACACTTACATATATATAAGACTCACAACTATGGTAAGATGGGCTTGAGAAATGTATTAGCCCAAATCACTCAGAGAGTTTTCATGGATAACACTAGATTTGAATTGAGGAATTAATTAATCTAGCACCTTGTCCCCTGCACTCTGGATCTTAGCATACCTATTACAGGTAGTCCTCAACTTAAAGACCACAATCAAGCCCAACATTTCTGTTGTTAAGAGAAACATTTGTAAAGTGAGTTTTTCCTCATTTTATGACCTTTCTTGCCACAGTTGTTAAGTGAATCATTGCAGTTGATAAGTTAGTAGCCTGGTTGTTAAGGGAATCTGGCTTCCCAAATGACTTTGCTTGTCAAAAGTTTGCAAAAGCCACATGACCTTGGGACACAGTAATGGTCATAAGTATGAATCAGTTGCCAAGCATCTGAATTTTGATCACATAATCATGAGATGCTACAAACTGTGAAAAATGGTCATAAGTCACTTTTTTCACTGCCGTTGTAATTTTGAACGGTTGCTAAATGAACTATTGTAAGCTGAGCTCTACCTGTACAATAAACCCAAGAAGGCCGGGATGTTTTTCTACACACTAGAATTTACTTTCTATCTCAATGGGTTCTGTAGGTTGAACTGCTGTGACTAGTTCAGTCATCTCTAGTGGTGTCCAGATTCCTGGCAAGAAGGAAATATTCTCCATGTGGGTAGGAGTCGGAACTCACAAAGGGCAGGCTAAGAAACTAGTAAGGGCAAAAGCAGCTACGATGTAGGGCAGAGAAGATTCCAGAAGAGCTAGAAGCCAGGAGGATGAGGGAAAACTCCATTTTACTTCAGACAACAGAATAAGAAAGATAGATGGAAGGAAAAGGACGGTGGAGCTATAGACAGAGAGCAAAAGTAGAAAATTAAGAGAAGGGAAAGTTTTGTCAGTATTCCATCCAACTCCTAAAGCCGTGATGGCAAATCTATGGCATGGGTGGTCACGGTGCCACACAGAGCCCTCTCTGCGGGCATGCGAGATGTCACCCCAGCTCAGCTCCACCACGCATGTGCGCACGGATCCAGCTGGCCAGCTGATTTTCGGGCCTCTGTCATGCATGCACAGGTGGGCGGGGGCGCATGTGGGAGATACATGCGCATGCATGGGAGGAGCAGAGGGACGCCTGGTTTTGCTCCCAGAAGGCTGCAGGGAGGCCTACTAGGTCCAAAACGGGGCATGGGGGGGTGTCACACACGCATGTGTGGGAGGAAGGGGGAGCATGAGAGGTCATGCACGCATGCCCAGGGGGCAGGGTCTGCCAGGGATGTTACGTGCGTAATGCATTATGTCATGATACAACGACAAAATGGTTAGCCATCCCTGTCTTAAAGACTTCGAGGACATGTCCATTCAGTTCATCCTCGACTTAAAACCATTCATTTAGTGTCCATTCAAGTTTGTAACGGCACTGAAAACAGTGACTTACGACTGTTTTTCACACTTACAATTTCGGCTGCTGCATCGCCGTGGTCACCTGATTAAACTTTGGATACTTGCCAACCGGTTCATATTCCCGAGGTCACGTGATTTCCCTTTGGCGACCTTCTGACGAGCAAAGTCAACGGGGAAGCCAAATTCACAAAACAACCGTGGCAAAAAAATAGGTTGGGGCAAAATTCATTTAACAACTGTCTCACTTAGCAATAGAAATGTCAGACACAATTGTGATCAAAAGTCGAAGACTACCTATATATATATATATATATATATTTTAGCAAGCAGTCCTTACAACATCTTTCAGTGGTGGTGTCTTTAAACAAAATTTGCAATATTACCCTGCATGTCATAGTCAGAGGTGGAACCAATAGTATTTGGATTAATAAGCAAAGGAGCTTCTTGGATCAGAGTATGAGAGTCATTGCTTCCAAAGTATTGTTGGGGGAGGGGCTCCCATATGCAATTATATGCAAATCCAGTCGATAGCTTAATCAACTAAAACTGATCCACTCAATCCATCAAAGTGTCCTTAATCAAGGCTCATCTTTCATGGAGCAATATTAGGCAAGTATGCCACTGTCTTTTTACATATTTTCTTTTTTATAAAAATATGATTTCTTTGTTTAGCTTTTTAAAACCATACCTGGAGTCTTTCTGTGGCAGGTGAGGCAAACCTCTTTTGTACATTTATGCGTTGACAGGGACCTCAGATCGCCAGGATTCTCTTGCCAAACTGTCCTTTGATGGTGCACCCTAAAAGACCAGCCTGCTATGCCAAATCACTCCTGAATTCATGCTGAGATTATAGGTACATGATGGGAAACCTATGGCACGCGTGCCCAAAGTGGCATGCGGAGCAGTGGGGATTGCAGGCAGTACGCCCCAGTATGGGGGTACCAGTGCTTGCCGGGAGCACCGGGTACTGTTCCAGTATGGTGCTCTAGAGGGCTCCCCCCCCTGCCCTCGTTCCTTACCTGTATTTGAAGGAAACGGGGCATCTGCGCATGCGTGAACAGCGTACAGTGCCTGCTCGACACTCTGCCAAGCAGCTGGAGCATCACGGAGGCATTGCTGAGCGTTGCAGGATGCAAGGACGCATGCGCGTGCTGCGTGCATTCATATGGTGCTGCACGCATTCATGTGGTTTTACCATACCAGTTGCACCGGGATCCGGAACCCACCACTGACGCGGAGCCATGTTGCCTGGCATGCGTAGCATCGCCTGTTCCTCTTTCACATTTCTGGCATGCATGCATGCACGTGCAACCATCAGATGGCCTTCATGCATTCAGCAGTGCTGGAAACTGGAACACTTAACCTTCTGTTTTCTGGCATGAGTATGCATGCCATCCAGCTGATCGTTGGGCATGCCAGAAACCGGAAGAGTAGCTGGCTGGGGCACATGCGCTTGCTGGAAACCGGAAGTTCGTTTTCCAGTGCACGCATGCCCCCTGAGCAGTTCCTCTTCCGGGTTGCAGGCCGGGCAAATGCACACACTCCCTTTTTGACACTCGGTGGCGAAAACATTCACCATCACTGTTATAGGTAGTCCTCAACCTATCGTCACAACTGAGCCCAAAATTTCTGTGGCTCTGCAGTTGTAAAGTGAGTTTTCTTCCATTTTTAATCTGGTCTCTTTTTTTTTTGCCAGAGTTGCTAAGTGAATTACTGCAGCTGTTAAGTGAGTGATGCAGTCGTTAAGTGAATCTGGCTTCCCCCCACTGACTTTGCTTGTCAGGAACCATCTGGGAAGGCTACCAATTGTGACCGCATGACTCCGGAAGAATGCAACTGTCATATACTTGCCATGGTCATGTGAAAGCCGGTCATAAGTCACATTTTTCAGTGCCGGTTGTAGCTTTGAACAGTCACTAAGCAAATGGTTGTAAGCCAAGGACTCCCTGTATCTGTTTTCGGCTGTCACAAGTGAAGTTTTTTTTTTAATGCACTTATAAAACCAAGACTTTTCCTGCCAAAGTAAGATTTTGTAGCCACGATGTCTCAGTATTATTATTGATGGATTTTGATGTTCCTTCTTTTTCCTACCTATTTTATTTGTGTTTAATTGCTTCTCTTTCTTCTCTCTATCTTGACATATTTGATCTTTTAGTAATGGCTAGAACTACTACTTAGTCAGAGAGTAATTGCTAGTGTGTGCTTAATTAGTTGAGCTAATCAGCAATGTTTAATTGGTGTGGGAAAATAAACACGCAGTAACCCTGGCCTCTGCCTGGATGGGCTACCAGCAAGTGGGTCAGCCAAAGATAATTCATAAGAATGGGGAAACCCCTTGTAGTAAAGAGAAGGGCAGGTGTAGCCGTCACCTTTTGATGTTTTACTGATGCTCCATGGATGTGTAGGTGTTTTAAACATCTGCCTCTAACCTCTATCTCTAAACTGTAAGGAAACATTTTGTAGCATCGTTTGTGTCTTGATTCCAAACAAGCTTAGGTATATGAAGAAAAACCTCTCCATTATGGCTTATTTACATCATAATGAATTCTACTGTACATAGGATGGTTGGTCACCTTACTAGGTAGAGCAGCCAGGGAGCATGACTAGATGAGCTAATCCAACTTTATTGTAAAGCAAATTGACAGAATCTTGCAAGTCGGAAAGTACCGTTCTCCCCATCTCCTTTACAGCTGAAGAAAATAGGGTTGTGGCCCACCTGCAGCCAGCAGAGCTGGTAGCCAAGTCGGACAGTGAGGAGGTTGGGGAGGAACATGGGCCAGTCCTGGGGACTGAGGAAAGCTCAGACGAGGACTCTGCGGCGGAGGCAGAGAAGAAGTTAGACAGCAGTGAGGCAGAAGAGCAGCTGGAGCCTGTTCCCAGTGTGTGCACGTGCAGAGCTGCCAGAAGACAAGAACAACTAAGAAATCAGGGTCGACTTGGGAGTAAAGCCACACCTTGGAGGTGATTGGCCCCTCCCTTAGGAAACAAAAGAGGAGCGAACGGGGAGGGGGCTTTTGCAGGAAACAATTCCTTCCTTCAGTCAGTTCAAGAGTGGAAAGTTCTAAATGTGACTTTAAGAGACTCTGTGCCGAGTGTTGCCTTGCCCTGTGTTTGGAAACTCGTTATCTGGCAGCGCTCCAAACGAGATAAGGTTCGTGTTGATAAACACTCCTCTGAAAGGCTGTTTGCTAAGCCTTGCGGACTGTCAATGAAAGGAATTCACAGTCGCATTAATAAAAGAAGTTTGCAGGCACCAAGATTTTGCTTCCTTCTTTCTAAGGAAGAAGCCTGGGTCAGAACACGGAGAAGGTCTTTTGGGAGAGCCCCTTGCCCTGTCCATTATCCAGGCTGCGCTGTCTCTCAAAAGATACCATGGGATGGTTTTGAATTCACTCAAAGCGAAAACTGTAACTTTGAGGCAAGAGGAGATGCTGGGGACAATTCGCCATGGCCAACATGCCACCAGGATCTTGCCATGGCCAACTTGCTGTGGGACGACTCGTCACTGAAAAGTCCATACGAGATAACTCAGTGCGATAAATGTTATCTACCACTTTTTCTTTGATGTGATTTTTATTGACAAAAATGGACATTATGTCGAAGAAACAGTGGTGGATAACGTTTATTGTGTTGAGTTATTCCGCATGGAATTTTCTGTGGTGAGTTATCCTATGGCAAGTTGTCCATGGCCATCCCTTCTTCTGCAAGTTGGCTGTAGAGACCCCGGTCTACCAAGTGCGAAGAGGAAACATTGGGCCAGAGTGGCTTCAACCCAGTCTACCCAATGCGAAGCGGGAACATGCCAGCAGTTTGGGGAGTGGCATCAAGCTGGCCATGCCCACCCAGTTGGCCACACCCATCCAGTCAGCCATGGCCGTCTGGCCCCCCAAGGTCAACCACAGCCCTGACGCAGCCCTCAATGAAATTGAGTTTGACACCCTGCTCTAAAGCAAGGGCGACTTTAAATGTAAGCCAGCCTTCTTGTATGAAAGGATTTTGGAAAAAAACAGCCACACAAGAGGTGTAGATCCTGCTTTGGTCCTGAACTCTGTCGCTGGAACAGCCTGTAGCTAGTGCTTCAATATCTGAGCAAACCTTATTATCAGTTGAATTTCTCTCTTAAGTCTTCGGTGATTCAGTCAAGTGCTAGAGTCTGTCCTTTATAAAGTCCCTTTATTGGATTATGCCAGGATGGGTTATTAATGGAAATCAGATTATTATGAAGACAAGAAAAGAATATTTCTAATTTGAGCTTAGGCTGCTAACAGACTTGCAGGTTTTTATGTAAATGCAATGGGATTAGCAAAGCCACAGCTTCACAAATACCTGAAGTGTGGAGATAAAGGAAAGCTTTGGCGGAAAGAAAAATATTAATTATTTTGGGAGGTAGTTTCTATCCAGGTTGGAATATTGCCATGTGTGGTTGGTTATCTGAAGACCATCTGAAAATGTTCATTGATCCAGAATCGGGTGACTAGCATTTGGATGGCTTTGCAGAGATCTGTTACAAATATTCCTTTACTTCCTCTGACCATCGGATGCACCCAGGTAGCCCTTGACTTACAACATTTGGTGACTGTTCAAAGTTACAACGGCACTGAAAAAAAGTGACATTATTGTCTTTCACAATTATAACCACAATTATAAGCAATCACGCTTGGCCAATAAAGAATTACATGCCATTCCATATCTGTGCCACTCCATTCTATTTTATTCTATTCTATATAATTCAACTTCATTGTAAAGCAAATTACAATTCCCCCCCCCCCCCCGGTCTCTTACACAGCTAGAGAAACAAGGAAGATGTCTCTTCCGGGCCTCTTTCTCTCCCCTCCTCCTCCCCCCCCCATATGCAGCTTTAGGAAGCTTTATGGGGGCTGAAAATAGTGGATGGTCTGATCCACTGGATCTCAGAGCACTGTGGCATTTATGAAGGAGGTCAAGAAATAGAATCTGTAATTGTTCAGAATCAGCACAAGTAAGACCGTGATTTTCAGAAAGGTTTCCATCCATCCACGATCACCTCTGACCCTCGGTGGGGTTGTGTTTCCCCAGAGAGAGCAAGTTCACAAACCACGGTCCTTCTGCGGAAGCCAAGGAAGGCTCTATCGAGAAGGGCTTTGGCTCAACCCCACCTGGCACACCAGCTGCAACCTTCCCTGATCCAGGATGCCCTGAGGACAATCGCTTAGATCCCTGTTATCTCCTGATTAGAGTTCTGGGATTTGCCCTGCAGGAAGGGTACCTTTGAGCACCACTTGAACACCAGCTGGTCCAGAAGGCGGCATCCTGGGTGCTCATGGGCCAGTTTCGCTATGGCCAGCTTAGAGCCACCATTGCAAGTGATATGGGTCACTACTATAAAGACTAGGATAGGATAGGGGAGGGGAGGAGAAGGGAAGGTAGGAAGGAGGAGAGGAGGAGAGAAGAGAGGGAGGGAGGGAAGGAAGAAGATAGGAGAGAGGGATGAAGGGAGGGAAGGAGGAGAGGAGAGAGGGAAGGAAGGAAGGAAGGAAGGAAGAAGAACGGAGAGAGGGAGATGGAAGGAGGGAGGAGGAAAGGAGGGAAGGAAGGAGAGGAGAGGAGACAGAGGGAAGGAAGATTTATATGCCCATGTAGAAAGTAAAGATGATGAGACAGATTTGTTATCAATGCAATAAAAGGGGAACATTGCTGAAATCCAAATGATGAGGAAGAATTACAGAAACATCTCAGGTAGACCCTCTCCCGATTCACAATAAATAAATCAGTAAATCCACATGCATGTAAGACGAAGGGAAGGAAACACCATCAGACCGCTGGGTTCTCTGCCCGGTTGCTGGATGGGCGTGGCCTAGTTGGCCTCCTGCACCATGGTGGGGAGGGGACGTTTTCGCCTTCCTCAAGCTCCAGAGGTTTTCCTCGAGACTCTGGGAGGGCGAAAACAGCTTCCCTTGGGCTCTGGAGGCTCTCCAGAGGCTGGAAATGGGCCTGTTTCCAGCTTTCTGGAACCCATTTCCCCCCCCCCCTCACCGAGCCTCCGCGTGGGCACTGCGCTTCCCTCGGATCCAAAACTGGCCACATGGAGACTCCTGGGAGGGTTGGGGTGGGAGGGGCAGGGTGGGCAGGGCCAGCCAGAGGTGGGATTTCCAAACCAGCCACGGATTCGTCTGAACCCGGGCGAACCCTACTAGGGGACAGGAGGAAAGGAGAACATTCCCTATTCTTATAGCTTTTCAGAAACCAATAACGACTTTGTTTTTCCAGGAGAGATTCGAGAATTGATTGTGGTACCTCAGAGGCGTGTATGTGTGTGCGCTTGTGCGTGTGTGTTTGCATGTGGGTCTGCTCGTGTGCCCTTGTGTGTTCTTAGTCATTATAATATTGTTATTGTTTTTAAAATGTAATTTTATTTTATTGCTATTTCAGTATCTCTAAATCACCTGCTGTGCGTGAGAATTGAGGCAGCAGATAAATTGCATAACTAAAGTGCATATATGAATAGGATGTCTAAGTAAATAGGTTTGCCGGCTACCTGCAGATGTCATTTGCTGACAATGACCATGCCAAGCTGAAAGAAACAAAGCAGAAACAAAAAAAAAAAGCACCTCGGAATGGCAGCCAATTAAAATGGTTTAAATTGAGTAATCATCCGCTATTTAACTGGTAAAATTTATGTGCAGCCCAAATTGGCATAAATGTCTTTTTTTTTTTTTTTGATGGATGGATGGAAGGTTGTAAACAATAAATTACAATTTCATAATCCCAAAGCCAGCAAGCTTCATTAGAAGAAAAGACTGTGTTTTTTTTAATCTTTTCTATCTCCTATTACCCTTGAGAAAAAGTATTTGAAAATATAAGTACATTGCTGTTCATTCAGAATTCTACAGATTACCAATAAATCACCCCTTGTTCTGTAAGATTGATCCAAAGAGGCTTCTGTGTTTTCAAATTTTCAAAGGAAAGTAAGATTTCATTCCATATCGGGGTTGTTTTTTTTTCCCTGTTCAGAATTTTATGGAACTTTCCGGGGGTGTCCAAGAGATGTGGTTTAAAATAAGTCAAAGTGATGTGATTAAAGTTCTACCTTTTTGTCTGTTTTTTTATTTGACACCCACCCAAAAAGCCAACAGCGTTTTGGTCACAGCCACTGGAAGGATAGATGGCTTCAAATGTTGAACAGGTAATCCTTGATTTACAACAACATTAAGTCAACAGAAATCAGAACAACTGCAGTTATTCACTTAACAACGATGGCAAGAAAAATTGTAAAATGAGGAAAAATTCATTTAACAGCTACCTTACTAGGCTACTAGAATACTAAAATAACAGAGTTGGAAGGGACCTTGCAGGTCTTATAGTCCAACCTCCTGCTTAGGCAGGAGACCCTACACCACTTCAGACAAAAAGTTATCCAGCATCTTCTTTAAAGCTTCCAGTGTTGGAGCATTCACAACTTCTGGAGGCAAGCTGTTCCACTGATTCATTGTTCTGTCAGGAAATTTCTCCTCAGTTCTAAGTTGCTTCTCTCCTTGATTAGTTTCCACCCATTGCTTCTTGTTCTACCCTCAGGTGCCTTGGAGAATAGTTTGACTCCCTCTTCTTTGTGGCAACCCCTGAGATATTGGAACACTGCTATCATGTCTCCCCTGGTCCTTCTTTTCATTAAACTAGACATACCCAGTATCTGCAACCGTTCTTCATATGTTTTAGTCTCCAGTCCCCTAATCCTCTTTGTTGCTCTTCTCTGCACTCTTTCTAGAGTCTCCACATCTTTTCTACATCGTGGCAACCAAAACTGAATGCAGTATTCCAAGTGTGGCCTTACCAAGGCATTATAAAGTGGTATTAACACTTCACGTGATCTTGATTCTATCCCTCTGTTGATGCAGCCTAGAACTGTGTTGGATTTTTTGGCAGCTGCTGCACACTGCTGGCTCCTATTTAAATGGTTGTCCACTAGGACTCCAAGATCCCTCCAAGATCTCTTACTTAGCAACAGAAAGTTTGGGCTCAATAGTCATGGACTAGCTGTATCTTCCCTGTCCAAAATGTGAACATTATTGTCCTCAAAAGAGTGTCCTTTTTTAAAAAAAAATGAAGGTGCCCTGGCAATTATTGTCCTGTGGGGTTGCTTCTCCTGTGCTGAGGCATCCTTTGTGTAAAGGCTGTTTGTTTTCTTCAATGTAGAGCTCTGAATCCTTCTTACTGCACCGGACTGCATACACAGGAAGGTTTTGTCATTCTACCCTACAACAATAAATCAGGATACCTGGAATTCCAGTGACTTCCTAACCTTGCCTACCTCCAACAACCTGCACTTGTTAAGCTTGACATCTGGGTACCTGTACAACCAGGTGTTCCACCTGAATTAACTCAACCTTCTACGCTGGTCAAGCAAAGGTCCTTGTAGTTAGCTAATTCTGTGAGATGGGCACTGCTAAAGCCAAAAGGTCCTGCTTCTAAGTGACAATCACACTTTGGATATTCTTTGGATTTTATGATTTAATTATCAAATGGCATTTTAACCAAACTGTGAATGTTTCAGGGTTCTCCCCCCCGCTCCCATCATGTGAGCCACCGGACTGTGGCAGAATATACACGCAATAAAGAAATCAATGAATAAATCCATCTTGCTTTCCCAATGATACTGGAAGGTCAGTGACATGGAGAAATGCTGACTAATGTTCTTTCATTGAAATTTCGAAAAGTAATTTCTCAGCAAGGTCAACTTTGAATTAAAAAGACTAAACCTAGCATTTTTGGATTTAGCTTGGTCTAGGATACTCACAGCTTTCCAGCTGGAACCCAAAACTCAGTCTCTCCATGTGTGGTGAGATTAAGAAGTTGTGTATTCTGACTGCTAGTTGCCATTCAAGGATGGGTCGTGCCGATCACTACCATAGTTTCAAAGGAGAAACTGTACCCCAATGAAGGCCCCACTAAGGTGAAAACTATATCGCTACCAATACTGGCAGGGCAAGTTATCTATCTATCTATCTATCTATCTATCTATCTATCTATCTATCTATCTATCTATCTATCTATCAATCAATCAATCAATCAATCAATCAATGGTTGTGTGGGTGTGTATGTTACAGCATAACTCTGGAACGTCTTGAGCAATTTCAACCAAACCTGGTACACAGATGACTTACTCTCTGGAGAAAAATATTGTGGGGGGGTAAGACACCCCTAAAACCCTCCGGTGTGTGTGTATGTGTTCTGTTAAGATACAGAGCGCACACGCACACACACACACTGTTGTGCCTTAAAATGGCTTATACCGTACTGCTGTAAAATGGCCTCTACTGTACAGTACAGTGGAGTTGCCATGGTAACAGCTTCAGAGTACTCCACAAGGGGGCTCCCTCTGGTAAGGGGGAAAATCCAACAGTAGAAATTATGTTTGGTCCTGACATTTTCCCCCTATAAATAAATACCTGAGCAACTACGGATTATCGGTTAGTAGTATATAAACAGGAATCAAACTCCATTCTCACTCTGACATTACCTAGTTGGGTAATGACATCTGCAAGAAAGCAAACCCCACAGTCCATTCCTGTGCTACAGAGGTTCCTTTTTATTGGAAGATCTGTTCAATATGAGGGGTGAAGAATTATTAAATTTGTTTATACTTGTGAGGAAGGTTGGAAGTCAATTCTTTGTGTATTTCTTTTCTTTCTTTCTTCATTTATATCCTGTCTTTATTTAAAATATATATATATATAAATAACTCAAGATGAAAACAAATGCAATACTTCTTCCTTCTCCTATTTTCTCTACAACAACAACTCTGTAAGGTGGCTTGAACTGAGAAAGAGGCCCAAAGTCACCAAGTTGGCTTTCATGCCTAAGGCAGGATTAGAACTCAGAATCTCCTGGCTTCTAGCCTTGTGCTTTAACCACTACATCAAATCCACTCTTTATACTACTTTATTTTTTCTTTATCATAACTCTCTTTTTCTCTCCCCCCCTTTTTTTTATTCTTTCTTTCCATTCTCTTCTCTTTCTCCACATTTAGAGTATAATAGATTTACTATTGTGATTAAAATTCTTAATAAAAATTCTGTTCCAGCTCCCTCCCCTCGCCGGGCCACACCACGCTTGCCCCGCCTGCTGCTCACTGATTGGCTGGCTCACCAATCACCCCGCCCACCTCTAAGAGTCCTATCTAAACCAAAGAAGTTACCGCCTGGAAAGGCCTCATCGGCCCCGACATCTTCTACGTCCAGCCCTATTGCTCACCAGTCACAACTGGGATCTTTTTTACAACCTAAAGCCCCTGAAGAGAGTGCAAAGGATTTGTCCATTCATCAGATGCTTCAATCCATCTTAATGGGACAGGACAAAATAAAAAAAACAACTGCAGGACTTAAATGAACAGCTCAGAGAGACGAAACAACAAACCATACAGAATGAACAGAGGATAGGTGTACTGGAGGAGGGTGTGGTTGGGATGAGAGACGAGTTGAAGACAATCCAAAGGGGGAAATGTAGAATTTGAGAATCATGTGATAAAAATGGAATTTGAAAGGATGCCCTTTTTCCTTAGGTTCCAAAACTTGCCAGAAGTTGAGAATGAAGATCTTAAGGAGATTATGACCACAATATTAGCAGAATATATTAATAGAGATAAACAACAGCTTTGGTGGGATATTGACTTGATCTATAGGATTAATTCAGCCTATGCAAGAACACACAATGTTCCAAGGGAAGTTCATGTTAAATTTCTTAGAAAAACCACAAGAGATGAGGTTCTAGGAGCTCAAAGGGGAGGACCATTAAAATACAAGGATAAAGAAATAACCATTCTTAAACAGATACCAAAGAAAGTAAGAGATAAGATAAGGAAATATTCCTTCTTAGCAAAAAAAAGTATACAATAATGGGGTCTGGTTTAGATAGCTGTTACCAGAAGGCATGTTGATTTTCTGGGAGGGCAGTAGAATTAGAATCAACACAGTTGCGGAAGCAGAGGCTTTCACTAAAAAACACAGTGCTCTCTTAGGCGAAATGGGGGATGTTACACAAGAAACAAGGGAGGGAGGGGCTGAGGCTCTGCCAGTGGACGGGGGGGGGGGGGAGGATGCGACAACTAGAAGACTCAGGTCACAAAAGTGATTTGAAACATTATTGCAAATGTTGTTACAATGTACCTTTATGGAAGTGATATAAAACAAAATGATTGAAACATACTGATGATTTTGTGTTAAACTCAAAACTGCTAATACCTATGTAAATGTTGATAATTTTCTAATTTTTTGTAAAAGTTGTGAGACCTGGGGGGGCTTCTCCCCCCCCCCCCGCACGATGTAGCTGTCAAAATGTTCTATAACCTTTTAACCCTTTTTCCCTGTAAAACTTTTAAAATCAATAAAATTTGGACAATAAAAAAAGAGTCCTATCTAAACCTTAAAGTCTTAAAGCTGTCAAGTTTGAACATCCCTGGGGGTTTTTTTCTAAAAAGTTAAGGTGCAAGGGTCTTGTAACTTGACAGCTTTAAGACTTGCATGCTTCAAATGCCAGAGTTTCTGAGCCAACATTTTGGTTGCTAAGCAAGAGCGTTGTTAAGTGAGTTTCACCACATTTTACAAGTTGGCCACACCCACCCAGTCATATGACTGCCAAGCTACTCCCACTTGATCACATGGCTGGCAAGCCACTCACACCCGGTCACATGGCTGGCAAGCCACTCACACATGGTCACATGGCCGTCAAGCCACTCCCACAAAGCAGGCCACACCTACAGAAGAGGTTCTAAAAAAATTTGAAACCCACCACTGAATATAATCCTGGAAGTTCTTGGTGGTCTCCCATTCTGGTAGTGAAATATATCCTACCCTACTTAAATATGACCCATATTTGACTGGTTGCAACCTGCTAGGTCAGGTTTCAAATTATAGGAGAAGCTATAAGAAAAGTTTTCCAGTATCTCATTCAAGATGCAGGATTTATTTAACTGTTTATTTCCTTTACATCCTGACCTCTTACCAGAACTACATATGGGGCAGCTAACTGGATTTTTAAAAAACAATTAAAGCCATTAATAGCTAACATAATTGATTTTTTAAATGGTTAATGCAATCGCAATAATTGAAAAATAATAAAATGCTGCGTTAGAAGCCCACCCGATTAAATTGGATCATAAAATACACTCTTAAATAAAGTTTAAAAACATAGACAGAAGGAGCTTCCTGGATTTCCCTGGGGGGAGAGTTTTTAAGGTTTTGCTGGTATAATGTCCTTGTCTCCTTGGCAAAATAACAGATTCAATCAGAATCTTAAATGCTCAGGAGAAAAAAATGCTCCTTCCCAATAATGCATCTAAAACCCTTTAAAGGCAGGAACATCAAAATTGCTCTCTTTTAAAATTCTGCCTGATGTGCGTGTTTTACCCAAAACATGGGCATTAAATTCATATGTCTATTTTATAGTTACTTATTTATATCCCGCCTTTATTATTTTTACAAGGAATCCTAGAACCCTCCTCCTAGTTTCTCACAACAACCCTGTGAGGTAAATTGGGCAGAGAAGGATTGGCCCAAGTTCATCCAGCTGGTTTTCCCAAGGCTCGACTAGAACTCACTATTTCATGGTGATTGGTTCAATATCACCCATCTGATTTTCATATCTAAGGCAGGATTAGAACTCACTGTCTCGTGGTGATTGGTTCAATATCACCCAACTGATTTTCATACCTTAGGCGGGATTAGAACTCACTGTCTCGTGGTGATTGGTTCAATATCACCCAACTGATTTTCATACATTAGGCGGGATTAGAACTCACTGTCTCGTGGTGATTGGTTCAATATCACCCAACTGATTTTCATACCTTAGGCGGGATTAGAACTCACTGTCTTGTGGTGATTGGTTCAATATCATCCAGCCAGTTTTCATGCTGAAGGCAGGACCAGAAAATGACTCCTGATGATTGGCTCAAAGTCACCAGCTAGCTTTCATGTCTAAGGTGGGACTTAGACTTACAGTCTCATACTTTCTAGCCTTTCTACTTTAACCGCTAGACAGTTGACAGAACAATTAATCAATGTTAACTTCATTTTTCTGATTACAAGGTACAATGTCAGTCAACAATGGTCTCCTACAGAGTCCGGATATACCAATGCCTGTATTTAATCTCCCAAATGCATTTTTAAAAAGTGTACAATGCACATTATAATCCCTTCTGTGGAATTTTGCACAGTTCACCATGCAAAAATAGATATGCACATAAATGCACATAGTAGGGAAAAAATGCATCATTTTTCTACAAAGCATCACAAACATTTCATTTATCTATTTATTTATTCTGCCATTTATCCATGGCTAGCTGATGAGAGTTAAATAGCTTGAAATAGATCTATACTAGTCTCCCTTTATTTATTTATCAGCACAAATGCAACACAAATGTAACAAGGCAACATTAAAAAAAATGGCTTTCTGCCTGGATGGCTCCTAGGCTGAGCCGATAGACAGAAAAGAGAAGCAGTATGATCCCTCCCATATTTGGGCATACCAGGAGCTGTGACACAATACATGTATACATATGTATATAAGGAGCGCATAATACCGCGGTATGTGCATGATGGAAATACGTAATCAGTTTTATCGTTACATAAGAGGAGGCAGGAAAAGAGAATGTTTGCCTTATACACACCCACTGCCTAACTTGGGAAAAAGACTTTTAAAAATTGTATTTGAAAAGTGTGGATAAAAACGGGCAACATTTCCTGCTTAATACATACTTCTTGAACCAAAAGCAAAGCATTTTGTAAAAACAGTAAGAGCAGAATTGTTCATTTCTGAGAAACCAGGATCTGTGGATGCATACAAAGATAGGCGCATAACTGTATGCAGATTACACACAGCAATATATTCTATTCACAGACATGTTTATCTCTGCATGAAAACACTTGCTTAGAACACGCTACACCGCCATCTGTCAAATAAATCTGACATAATAAATATGTCATTGTACTTAACCAGCGCTAAAAAGAAATAGAGGATAAGAAGTCAAGAGATGGCTGCATTTTAAAACAAATTCACTCACATCCACCAACACATGCAGTCAAAATGGCAGGAATTAAAGCAATCAATCAAGGGGCTCTCAAAATGTCAACATCCTTGGAATAACATTTTGTTGTGAGGTATTGATTGGATCCTGCAGCACCAAACTGCAAATAGTGAATTCTGGTATTTGGAGAATAAGATTTTATGCTGGAATAACTGAAATGAAAATCTAAGAAAACACTTGGGGGATTTGGAGGAATCCCCAAAATTTTGACTTAATTTTGTTAGGACATGGCCAATAGAAGTAAGTCTGTACTTCCTTCCTTCCTTCTCCTCCCCACCCCTCTTCTAGACTACAATTAGACTAGAATACAATAACAGAGTTGGAAGGGACCTTGGAGGTCTTCTAGCCCAACCTCCTGCTCAGGAAGGGAACCCTCTACCATTTCAGACAAATGCTTGTCCAATCTGTTCTTTAAAACTTCCAGTAATTGTTCTTACTATCAGGAAATTTCTCCTTGGTGGTTCTAGGTTGCTTCTCTCCTTGATTAGTTTCCATCCATGGTTTCTTGTCCTGCTTTCAGGTGCTTTGGTTGGCTTCCTCTTTCTTTGTGGCAATCCCTGAGATATTGGAACACTCCTTTCTTTCTTTCATTTCCTTTCCCCTGTTGGAAGAAATGTCCTTCTGGGTTCGGCCCCAAGTGGGGAAAAAGACACTGGAGACATGGAGGCTGCTTGGAAAGATGATTTTAATGGTGGACAGGACCACATGGCTTGAACTCCTGAACAGAAAAGGGGATCACATGCTTCAATGTTGGTGGAGAAGAAGAGAAGGGAGGCTGAGATGCTGAGTCCTGGGTTTTATGCCCTCTCTGGCTTTGATCTTGATCTTGTATTCTGATTGGTTGTCAGACTCCCATGGAGCCATGCACGGGCAACTCTCTAGGCTGCGTTTTGAATCCAGGTTTGGTTGAGTTCTCAGATGCCATGTGGGGAGTTGGGTAAAGGGCCAATATTATCATGCCTTAATCCCATCCCCCTGGAGCTGAAGGGGAGAACTCTTTATTCTGTAAAGGGACTGGCATTGACAAAGTGGGTGGAGGCAGGAAGCTGCAGGGAGCTATTCTCTCTTTAAAACATGTTTCTTCCTTTTCACATCCAGGGAAATATTTCATTTTTCTGGGAGAGGGCTGGGTAATAACTTCCTACACCCCAAAATCAGCTTCATTTCTTTTCCACCTCAAGCAGAAAAGTGGTTATCGAGTAAAAACAAAATTGTAGGTTTTTTCCCCCTTCAATCAAATCAATCAATTTAGCCATCTCTGCTAACTTTGTTACTATACCTGCAATAACAAAATAGATGTACAGAAATCCTTTTCGTGACTTGGGCCAACATCTCTAGAAATTTGAGGTCATTGTCCAGTGCCCTCACACAAGGACGAAACACATCCATCCTTTCTGATAGAACAAGAAAGAGAAGAGCAACAAGGATGATCAGGGGACCAGGGGCTAAAACATAAGATGAACAGTTATTGGAATTGGGTATGTCTAGCTTAATGAAAAGAAGGACTAGGGGTGGCATGACAGCACTCTTCCAATAGCTAGGAGGCAGTCACAAAAAAGACAGGAGGGTCAATCTATTCTCCAAAGCCTCTGAAGGCAGGACAGGAAGCAATGGGTGGAAATTCACCAAGGAGGGATCCAAAGTGGAACTAAGGAGAAATTTCCTAGCAGTGAGAACAGTTAATCAGTGGAACGGATTGCCTTCAAAAGTTGTGGGTGCTCCATCATTGGAGGCTTTTAAAAAGAGACAGAATTGCCATTTGTCTGAAATGATATAGGCTCTCCTGCTCTAGCAGGAGGCTGGACTAGAGGACCTCCAGGGCCCCTTCCAACTCAGTTATTCTGTTTCCAGAATCGGCATAGAAAACGTTGGCTTTGTGTTCAAGGCATCCTCTGATGGAATCTCCGAGAAGGATGACGTTAATCAAAAGGGTGGAGATGAAATTACAGCGGTGTCTTAGACGTCTTGTCACTTTGACCAGGAACTCAAAGGGGTGAGCAATACCAGCGGCTGAAACGCAGCGCACAGACCTTTGGGGGTCTGCCCCCTCTCACCCACCTCATTTACTTCTTGCCCGGGGTTCATCTAACCATCGAAAAGAGCCTCCCTCTCCATGGCACTTGTGCAAATTTTTAACAGATGGCCTGTAATAAGTAAATTGAAAAGTGCAAATAAGGTTAAAACAATTTTTCGTTATTGAATATCATTAGCTTCAAGGCTGCCCACTTTAAAATGCTAATTAAGTTTTCCTTCTCCTTTCGTGGGGTGCTGGAGAAGACAAATGGTGGGAGAGTACATTAATCTTATTTTCAAAAGGACCGACCCAGGAGAGGGGGGGGGGGAGGGAAATCTGATGAATAGATCTTCATTTCTTCAAGGTTATACACTGAGTTTTTTGTTCCCCCCCAGCTCGCACCTTCTCGGACTAATTAATTTCTTCTCTAAAATTAAATGGGGGGGGGGGGGTTAAGCTTCACAGAGTAAGGTTCATGGATTAAATAGGGAAAAAACTGCCTATATTTTGCCCATGAGCCCTGAATCTTACACTTAATTAATCAGATCTAAGGCCAGGTTCTCCCTTAGCAAGCTATCATGCACATGTTCATCCAACAGGGGGTGCAATGTAAGATTGAAAGAGTCAAAATGGCAGCAATTCTAATAAAAAGTGGGCGGAGATTTGATCAAACCTGCCCTAGACATGAAAGTCAGCTGGGTGACTTTGGGTCAATCACGAGGAGACTGAGAGTTCTAGTTCCACCTTAGGCATGAAAACTGGCTGGTTAATAGTGGGCCAATCACCAGGAGACTGGGATTCTAGTCCTGCCTTAGACATGAAAGTCAGCTGGGTGACTTTGGATCAATCACCAGGAGGCTGGGAATTCTAGTCCCGCTTAAGGCATGAAAACTGGTTGGGTAATATTGGGCCAATCACCAGGTGACAGTAAGTTCTAGTCCTGCCTTAGGTATGAAAACCATCTGGATGACCTTGGGCCACTCCCCTCTCAACCCAACCTAACCTCTCATGTTCATTGTTGGTGGGAAACTAGGAGGAGGAAGGAGAATCCGTGCTCCTAATAAGCAAACCTACTCCTTAATACCACTATTACTTAATTTGGGTAATGAAATGTCTGCAAGAAAACAAGCAAGCTCAGAGAGCACCAAGGACTCCTCATTTCAGCTACAAATATTCTCCTTTATAAGAATAAAAAAGAATCATGCAGCCTTCCTGAGACTGGAGCCCTCCATCTGTACTTGGGTTAAACATTAGGAGTATGTAAATTCATGCACAAATTCAGCCCATTGTATTGCTTGCTCTTTGAGCCTAGCCTTTGAATGAAGTGGCTGAACAAACATGGCCTGATCCAGTGAAAAGCCAGAAATGTTTGTTGCCACTCATTTTTGAAAGTTTCCAAGGGATTTTCACATTTTCTTCCACTTTGGAACAAAAATGTCCCACCTTCTCACAGTAATGGGTAGAATTCTGCCAGGCAAATTTGGAAATGTACAATAGACATGAGTGTATTAGTAGTATTACATTTAATTTACAATGAAAGTACATCTAGTACCGGTTTATTTCTTTCCTTACATAACTGCCCAATTGAGATAATGTGATTCTCGGCGGTGTACAAAAAAGGGAAGAAAAATCAAACCCACAAATATTAATAAACCATATCATCATCTTCACCATCACCATCATCATTCCTTCAGGGTAAATGCCTCTTCCGCATGTTTCCAACCTGTCAGAGTGCACACAGTGTGACTATTTTTGAGACAACCCAGGAGCAAACCACATTAAACAGAGCTTTGCCTTTCAAATAGTGGTTTATTTACAAGGAATATATACATACACATACGAGGCAAAGTCAGGCAATCAATCATCAACTACAGTACAGAAGCACACATGGAGAGAGAGACACCCTCACAGGACCTCTTATATATATATATATAGCCTCTTAAATAAATAACCCTGCTGACTCATTCTCATTGCATCATCATTTCAATATTACAGCATTATAGCAGGTGTTGAGCTATTAAATCATTACCTTAATACAACCAATGCATACCTGAGCTTTCCTTTGCCAGTTGGGTCCCCAGTCGTTGCTCCATCTTGTTTTAGGTGTCTTTTGTGGGTGTTTATATCAAGTGTGATCTGTTCTATGACTGCCTTGGTCCACCCGCCATCAGTTATTCTTGCTTTGTGACCATCCTATCTCCATTTCAATTCTTTTACTCTCTTGATGATATCGTACACCTTTATTTGTTCTCTAATCCATGTGCAGGTCTTTCTATCTTCTATCTAAACCATATACATCATAAAAATCTGCTGAGATAATACCATGATCTTCAGAACTAAAGGATACTATGGATGTTTGATATTGGTCCTCTACTCATCCTGACCCAAGTTCCTGGTGGAAAATCCAAGTCTTAAACATCTACAGTAATAAAAGACCTGCAGAATCAGGGTCAATTGCATTTCAGAGAGAAATATTTCTTTCTAAAGTGAAGCCTCCACCAAGTCACTTCTTAGGTCCCGTAAGTTAACGTTGCTTCAACAAGGAGACCTGGAATGCCCTCCCTGTTGATGGGTTCATTGTCTAGCTCTTTCTACTTTTGTTTTTCTACACAAAGACACAAGATGTATATCTCAATGTCATCTATCTAGATCAAGGGAACATAACATAACAGTCGCAACACTTGCCCCCTGGACCAGTATCCCCCAGAGACGCTTACGGTCCCACCTTGATGATGTTATGAAATTTTGACCCTTCTGGTCTTCCAACATTATATCCATCATTGCTATAATTAAGACCATTCTTCTTGCTGTTGGTCATCTTCTCTTTTCTTCCACCTTTACAAGCTTCAGAGAGTTTTCCAGGGTTTTCCTACAATATGTCTGAGGTAGCAAAATTTGAGGCAGATCACTTGTGCCTCAAGTGAGAATCTTGGGTTGGATTTGGGGTGAGGGGGACATAGAGAAACTTTTCATTTAATTATCCTGCACTTTTTAAATGTATGTCATCCAGAAGAGGAGGGAGGGGAGGGGAGAAGAGAAGGTGGAAGGGAAGGGGAGAGGAGAGGAAAGAAGAGGAGGGAGGGGAGGGGAGGAGAAGATGGAAGGGAAGGGGTGAGGAGAGGAAAGAAGAGGAGGGGAGGAGAAAAGAAGATGGAAGGGAAGGGGTGAGGAAAGAAGGGGAGGGGAGGGGAGGAGAAGAGAAGAGAAGATGGAAGGGAAGGGGAGAGGAAAGAAGGGGAGGGGAGGAGAAGAAAAGATGGAAGGGAAGGGGAGAGGAAAGAAGAGGAGGGGAGGGGAGGAGAAGAGAAGATGGAAGGGAAGGGGAGAGGAAAGAAGGGGAGGGGAGGAGAAGAGAAGATGGAAGGGGAGAGGAGCACTTTATTTGTCCAAGTGTAGTTAGACACGCAAGGAATTTCAGAGGTGGGTTGCTCCTGGTTCGGCCTAGATCAGGCGAACTGGTAGTGGTGGCGGCAGGAGGCTCAGCCCACCCACCCGGACGCTTCTGCACATGCACAGAAGCATTTTGCGTGAGTGAACCTGTAATAAGAATAATGGAAACCCACCACTGAGGAATTTATCTCTGGTGCAGAAGTCCTTGATTTAACAACCATTCATTTAGCTATTGACGTTACAACACTAATGAATAAGTGATTTTTAAACAGTCCCCCCACTTATGACCTACTGTCATATGATCAAAATATGGGCACATGGCAACCAGCATGTATTTTACAAAGGTTGCAGTATCCTGGGGTTATGTGATTGCTATTTGCAACCTTCCCGACAAGCAAAGTCAAGGGAGGGGGAGCCAGATTCACTTAATGACCACATGTTCCAGTTAACAACTGCAGTGATTTGCTCAACAACCATGGGCAATAAAAGTTGTAAAGTCCAGGCGTGACTCACTTAACAACTGCCACATTTGAGAAACAGAAGGTCTGGCCTCGATTGTGGTTGTAAGTCTGGGGTTACCTTTGTTGTGTTATACAAGAAAATATTTTTTTGTGTTAGTTTGTCCATCGCAGGCAGGGCTCTTAAGGCACACTCTCCCTCCCGATCCCCAAAACAGTAAAATTGAAGAGGAATCGGCAGAGATCAAATTAGCCCCCCCCCCCCCCCCCCGCTCCCGAATTGTGTGTTCCCAACCTGAACTCCAATGCTTCAGTTTTGCCAGGCCTTTAAAAGCAAAGTAGCTCCAGGAAGCCCCCATGGTTTCTTTCCATTTCCATGATCAAGGACTTTCGGCAGCAAAGAAAATAATTTTTCATTGTGTCGAGCTTATTGGAGAATCAATAAACGTTTTGCAGATGGATTAGAGGTGGGTCTCGGGGACCACAGTGTTAAAGGAGAACAGCTGCAGCTTGGTATTCAACATCCAAAGAAGTGGAACTTAGCAAGAGAAGCGTCTGAGAACTAAACAGGGAAAACGAAGGTAACTCTGCTGTGACTCCTGGTCTTCTTTGAGCCATGTCCTTCCTTAAACACCACTCCATTATGTTCCCAAAAACTAGCACTTTATTTTATTTTATCTTTAACCCTTACAGTGGTGTCTGTCTTGCTCAAGGAGAGAAGCAACCTGGAATTAAGGAGAAACTTCCTCACAATGAGGTTTAGCAACTGGTTCTCGGCCTGGTTGCTGGGTGGGCGTGGCCATGGGGTGTGCGACATACTCAGCCTCCTATACCACGGCAGAGGGGGGAATTTTCACCCTCCCCAGACTCTGGAGGCTTTCTTACAGCCTCCGGGAGGTCAGAAACTGGCTCATTTCTCGACTTCCAGAATTTCTGGGAGGCCTCTTTTTTCCCCCTCCCCAGACTCCGGAGGCTTTTTTCGAGCCTCCGGGAGGGCAAAAATGGCCTCCCTTGGATTCCAAAGGCCCTCTGAAAACTGGAAATAGGCCCAGAACTTCCGGCCATTTTTCACTCTCCCAGAGCCTACGTGTGGGCCCAGCACTTACCTGGCATGATGAATGGGCTGCATGGAGACTCCTGGGAGGGGAGGGGAGGAGGGAGCGAGGCCAACCAGTTTTTCCAACTACCGGTTCACCGAACCAGATGCAAAATTAGCATCCGGTTTTTACGATCCAGTCCAAACCGGCTGAATCCCACCTGTCTACAACCTTCTGTGGGATCTCCCCTCTGGAGTTAAGGGGGTTGTCTGACCACACACTGTCCAGATCTTCCCGTACACAACACCAGCTCCCTGGTTGTGTCGTTCAGGGTATGTCGCTCCTGCCTGCATCTTCCTCTCTCACACTATTTATTGGCTGGTCCCTGAGGCCTCTTCTGCAGAGTCTGCATCTCAGATCCTTGTCCATTGTGGTAGGACCCCCAGTTCTATGGATCTGAAGCGTAAGCCTCAGTCTTTTTGACAGGATTTCTGCTGACTGGGGAATTCTGAGAGTTGAAGTCCACCTATCTTAAAAGTTGCCAAGATGAAGAAAGTATGAGGGTGAAGGCAGAGAGAGAGAGATGAAGGTGGGGGGGGGGAGGAATCTTGCCACTTCATTTTGAGGTCCACATGCCTTTTCAAATCAGACCATAATTACAGGACTATCTTTTCAGTTCTCTGAACCACAATCCCTTTGCAAATATGTGTCTAAAAATAGAAAAAGAAGCACAGGCAAGAATAAAATGTTCTAGCACTTTAGAAATTGAAATTGTGAAACTGGTGAATCATAGAATCTTAGGGCTGGAAGGGACCTTGGAGGTCTTCCAGTCCAACCCCCTGCCAGTGGCAGGAGATTAGCTGCTAGATAGTAGTTTCCCGGATCACACGCTGCACTGTCTAATAAAATACTAGCTGTAGCTGTCACTTATTTGTACTCAGTGAGAATCAAGGCACTGAGCAACCCATGACTAGAACCAGTGGTGGGTTTCAATTTTTTTTAGAACCTCTTCTGTGGGTGTGGCCTGCTTTGTGGGAGTGGCTTACCGGCGATGTGACTGAGTGGGAGTGGCTTGGCAGTCATGTGACTGGGTGGGCGTGGCCAACTTGTAAAATGTGGTGAAACTCACTTAACAATACTCTTGCTTAGCAACCAAAATGTTGGCTCAGGAACTCTGGTATTGAAGTGTGCAAGCTTTTTTTTTTAATAAAGAATATTTTTATTTTTTATTTTCAAAACAAACACAACACATACAATCTTCTTCTTTTTGCCTGCTGTAGAAAGTGTATCAGTTGGTTACAAAATGCTTTCGTGCATCTCTTCCACAGTCATCAAACATAATTCATATTAACTCAAGTATTTTAACTCAAAAATTTATACATATTTCCATCATCATACCTCCATTTACATTTGACTATAATTATTTAAACATCCATCATAAAATATACCAAGATTTAATACATAACCACATACTAGCATTTCATTTACTATTTCTAAGATGCTCCAATAACACTGAATCTTTATGTCCTATTCTAGTTAAACATTAATAATATTCAATAACAAAATTTTCTAATTCTTCTTTCCAAATCATTATTTGCAATTTACATTCAATTTCCTTATGTTGTACCCATGCCTATATATACCTTATTATCATTATCCCTCCTTTATTTAACTATATCCTGTATCATAACATTTTCCCCCTAATATTCAAAACTTAATTACTGTATATCTAACTTAGTTCTTTTTTAATTAACCTTTATATAAAATCCAAGAGGGTTTCTAATCTTCCTTTCATGGGTACCATTCAATAATCATATCCCATTATTGCTCATCATGAAACTACACATTGTATACATTATCATCATTATCAATTATTTGTTTAACTATATCTATTATCACTAAATTTCACTAAGTTTAACTAGTTTTAAATTATACTCTTCCATCTATCAACCTGTATCTTTCCAGTAACAAAACAGTCTCATATCTTCTGCTGTTTGTGGTATCAGTCCTCTTATCTGCTCTTTAATCAATTTTGTATGGACTCCTCTTAGCAACTCTTTGCTTATAAAATCTCTCATATAATTTTTATGCCCTTCTGTTTCCTTAATCTGCTTATATTTAATTGTCAGTGGTGTTATCAATAATACTGCTAGTAAGGTTTCTCTCTTTAAATCCATAAATTCTTTTATTTTTTCTTCTTCTGTATCTTACCATCTGAAGTAAGTTTCCCCTCCATTAATTCCTCTTTCAATATTCCACTCTTTCCATTTTCAGAGACAAACCAATCACCATAAATATCAGGGGTTTTAGTTTCTTTATATTCATTTTCCTCTTTGATTTTTTGAATTTTAACTGCCACTTTATCCATTTGATAAGCCTCTTTAACTTTTCCGTCATATTTTGCTGTTAATTGTACTAAATCATCCAACTTCTTCTCAATCCTCTCACGTGTATTTGATAATTTCTGTATTTCTGAAAATATCTTTTGCAGACTTAAAGCCTCTTTCTCCTGTTGAGATTGTGCCATTGTTTTCAGCTAATAAACACTGCTATTTAAGAACATCTGTGTGCTTTTCTTCTTATCGCTCTCAGCTGGAAACACTTTCTATTTCCTTCCGTTTTGGAGTCACCCCAACTTCATCAGCCTCTGGCTGGATTTTTTGTCACCGGCTTGAAGCCTTTCTCTTGGATCGATCAGGGACTTTGTGATGTCCCTGAGATCAGCAAGACGTATTCTTCCTGTTCACTGTCTCTACGGGACAGTTTAGATCCATTTGGACCACCCAGTGGCAAAAGTGTCAACTGTGATCTCAGAACATTGAGGTCACACGTCGTCTCATCATGACTTCGACTCCTCCCCCGAAGTGTGCAAGCTTTAAAGCTGTCAAATTACAAGACCCTTGCACCCCTAACCCTTTAGAAGAAAAAACCCAGGGGTGTTCAAACTTGACAGCTTTAAGACTTGTGGACTTCCTCCTCCAGTCATGGCTCAGGAACTCTGGCATTGAAGTGTGCAAGTCTTAAAGTTGTCAAGTTACAAGACCCTTGCACCCCTAACCCTTCAGAAAAAAAAACCCCAGGAGTGTTCAAACTTAACAGCTTTAAGACTTTAAGGTTTAGATAGAACTCTTAGAGATGGGCAGGGCGATTGGTGAGCCATCCAATCAGTGAGCGGTAGGCGGGGCAAGCATACTGTGAACGGGCGGGGGGAGGGAGCTGGAACCGGTTCTAAACGGCATGGTAGATTTGTGGAACCTCTTCTATAGAAGAGGTTAGAACTGGCAGGGACCCACCCCTGACTAGAACTAACTATGGTTAGTAAGGCATTTTACAATTCCAACCTTCTTTTCAACTAGTAAAAAACTTCGTGCCTACTTAAATGGGAGCCACAAGTCCATTTCAGCCCATCTCCAAAAAACTACACATGGTTGGGTTTGATCAGTATTAGGATGGGAGACCAACAGGAGATACCAGAATTGTAGGTTAGACTGGATAGTTTTTTAAAGTTCAAAAGAAAATTCCAGGAATATTTTTCAGCCTTGTTGAGCCTGGTGAGATTTGAACTGTCAAATTGCAGGCAGGCAGGCAGCAGGTAGCCTGCAGTACTGCACTCTGACCACTGTGCCACCGTGGCTCAATGTATATGACAGGAAGTGCCTTTTTTACCCTTTTTACCATTACAGACAGCTCGTCCTTAAAAATGAGTTGCTTAGCAACTGTTCAATGGATTCGTTACAACGGATCTTCTCCTCAGAATTGTAACAGATCTCCTTGGACTACAGATACTATATGATCATGTTTTGGGCACTTGGCAACCTGCTCATCCTTTAGGCAGTTTGCAGCATCCCACAGTCACGTGACCACAATTTTTGGGGGCTAGATTTCTGCATTTGCTTCCAATTTTAGGCAAAAACACCCTTTGAGGGAAAACAGGTTGCCTTAATGATTGCAGAATTCACTTAATAATTGTTGCAAAAAAAAAAAAAAAGGTCATAAAATCAGGCACAATCATGCAGTGACTTGCAACAGTCACGTCTTACGACTGTAATCCCAGGCTCAATTATGGTCGTAAGTCAAGAGCTACTTGCATATGCTTGCAAAGCACTCAAGCTGTTCTTGTTTGATTGATAAATTTCGATCCTCAAATTTCATCTACTTTTCTCAAAACTTGTTTCATTTGGGGTCTGTAGTTTTGAGGAAGCTTACATTTTGTTAGGGCTGGCTTACAAGCAAAGAAATTCCAAGAAATGATCTTATAAGCTGAAGTTGACCTTGTTTTTTGTTCCTGCCTGGAGGATTGACTTACTCCAGTTCTAGCTCTGATGATATCATCCATTTAGTCGTGTCCGACTTTATGGCAAAGTCTACGTGCTCGTCTATCCACATCTTCCGATTCTGCATTACTTCATTGAGTTTTTCTATCCTCTGGCTGGTGTCAGCTTTGATGGTGCCCACACATCGTGTTCTTGGGAGGCCTGGTTACGTTTCACCACTAACTCTTCCAAACATAATTGCTTTCTCCAGTGAATTCCCCAGCTTTGTGATATTTTTGTGATATTTGCCTTCCACGTTTGGTGTTACTTGCTTGTAGTCACATTTGCTGTACAAGGAATACGCAGGAGCATTCTCCAGCTCAAGCGGATCGATTTTCTTCCTGCCTTGCTTTTTTTAAGGTCCAACTTTCACAACCAAAGAGAGCTCTAGCAGACATAATTAGCCGGACCCTCAAAGAATGCCTAGTATCCCGTTTATATCTAGTTTAAGAAGAAGAAGAACTAGGGGGTGATCTGATAGCACCCTTCCAATGTTACACAAGTGTTGCCACAGAGAAGAGGAGTTCTCCAAAACAGCAGAAGCCATGGGTGGGAACTGATCAAGGAGAGAAGCAACCTAGGAATTTCCTGACAATTAGAACAATTAATCAGTGGAACTACTTGCCTTCAGAAGTTCTGGGTGGTCCAATATTGGAAGGTTTTAAGAGACTGGGGAATCATTTGTCTGAAATAGTATAGGGCCTCTTGCCTGAGCAGGGGGTTGGACTATAAGACCTCCACGGTCCCTTCCAACTCCGTTATTCTGAATGAACAATGGCGTTTAAGTTTATGCTTATTACCTATTGCAGTAATGGCGAACCTGTTTAGCACCAAATGCTGAAAAGGGAGAGTGCATGTGGATGGCACCGAGTGTCAAAAAGGGAGCACTTTGCACACACGTCTGGGCCACAACCAGGAAGAGGTTGCCCAGGGAGCATGCCCGCACCGGAATATGAACAAGTCTTCCAGTTACTGCCGCACATTGCACATGCCGATCAGCTGGCTAGTGTGCATGCACA
This sequence comes from Natrix helvetica, assembly GCF_964273705.1. Taxonomy (NCBI): domain Eukaryota; kingdom Metazoa; phylum Chordata; class Lepidosauria; order Squamata; family Natricidae; genus Natrix; species Natrix helvetica. Next base: position 134,320,457 of record NC_138554.1, on the reverse strand, counting down.
CATCAGGAAATGGAAGACCAGCTCTTCCAGTTTCTACCACACGCACAAAGGCCAGCTGATCATCATGTGCGCATGTGCGCCGTAAACCCAGAAGAGGAATGGGTGACGCCGCACGTACCAGGTGACAGGTCTCCATGTGCCACTTCAGGCACTCGTGCCATAGATTTGCCATCACAGCCCTATTGGCAGTGTGAAGGTTTAAAGGACTGCAACTCATTTATAATTGGGTCACGGAATGAAATATATACTGGAAATCACATGGTTCTGCAATGTATGTTTAGTCCCTCTCTATAATAATCTTTGAAAGAGCTGCTAAATTCCCACGTGTGGAGTTGCATTTTTCAATCCAAATTTGCATTAGCTGGGCAGATGTTCCTTTTCTCCTCCTAAGAAAGATGGGAGGATATGCGTCCGAATTTCAAAAATCTTAATTTACAGAAATGGGTTCAGGTAAATGATTCCCATAATAAGGTGAATGCGCTTCAGCAGTGCATTTGGCACAGATGTTTTTTTTTAAAAAAACAACAACAACAACTAAACTTCGACAAGCCCATCAAGGTGATGAACGTGATGGATTTTCAAAGTGGGTGAAAGAGGGGACAAACTGCAGGAAATACAAATTGTGACTTATCAGGAGCGATCTCAATGTACTTTGAAAAATGGGCCCAGTGGACAAAACAGAAGTTCCATTGGCCTGTTGGGCCCATTTTTCACCCTCCCTAGGCTTTGGAGGCTTTCCTGAAAAGTCCTCCTCTGTCCTTCCAGAAGGCCAAAAATCAGCTGGCCGGCGTGCGCATGTGCGCTGTAGCTGACAGCTCTTGTGCCATCAAATATGGCTACAAAAGCCACCTGTGGCACCCAGGGCTATAGAAGACGACAACCCAGCCGCTAACAGACTATCTGACAAGATCCATCTTGGAATTTGGTGGGTCATTCTGCTTTTCTCAATATGGTAACCTCTAGTTGTTTTATGAAAAATAACAGCTCCCAAAAGAAACCAGCATGGCTGCATAAAGAACTCTCTGACAAGTTGAAAGACAAAAAGGATAAGTAGAAAAAGTAGAAAAAGCGGGACAGAATATCAGCAAATAGCCCGAGTCTGTAAAGATGAAGTGAGGAAAGCTAAGGCTCACAATGAAGAAAGGCTTGCCACAAAAGTGAAAAATAACAAAAAAAAAGCTTCTTCCAACATGTTAAAAATAAGAAAAAAGTTAAGGAAACAATTGGTCCATTGCTGGAAGAAAGTAGCACGAAGGTGACAAGCAACAGGGAGAAAGCAGAACTATTTAACTCATGTTTTGCATCTCTCTTTACACAAAGGGATAAAACAGTCCAACCTATCAAAAACAGCATCACAAAAATCAGATTAGGAACACAAGTTGAAATAGGGAAGAAAATGGTAAGTGAGCACCTATCCACCCTAGATGGGTTCAAATCACCAGGACCGGACGGATTACATCCCAGGGTTCTGAAGGAACTGACAGATGATATCTCAGAACCACTGAACTATATCTTTCAGAAATCCTGGAGCACCAGGGAACTGCCAGAGGACTGGAAAAGAGCTGATGTGGTTCCCATCTTCAAAAAAGGGAAAAAAATAGATCCAGGAAACTACAGACCTATCAGCCTGACCTCAATACCAGGAAAGATTCTGGAAAAGATAATCAAGCAACGAATTAGCGAACACCTAGAAGCAAACAAAGTAATAGCCAAAAGCCAACATAGGTTTGTCAAAAACAGATCATACCAGACTAATCTTATTGCATTCTTTGACAAAGTGACAAAATTAGTAGATCAGAGGAATGCCGTCAATATAGTTTACTTGGACTTCAATAAGGCATTTGATAAGGTAGACCATAACCTACTACTAGATAAAGTAGAAGAATGTGGGTTGGACAGCATCACCACCAGATGGATTCGTAACTTCCTGACCAACCGCACTCAACGTGTAGTCCTCAATGGAACTGCATCTACATGGAGGGAAGTATGCAGTGGAGTACCCCAAGGCTCTGTTTTAGGCCCAGTACTCTTCAACATCTTCATCAATGATTTAGACAAGGGAATAAATGGGGAACTCATCAAATTTGCAGATGACACCAAGCTGGCAGGAATAGCCAACACTCCAGAAGATAGGCTTAAGATATAGAAGGACCTTGACAAACTTGAACGTTGGGCACTATCTAATAAAATGAAATTCAATGGTGAAAAGAGTAAGGTTCTACATTTAGGCAAGAAAGACAAAATGCACAGGTACAGTATAGGTGATACCTTGCTCAATAGTAGTAACTGTGAAAGGGATCTTGGAGTCCTAGTGGACAACCATTTAAATATGAGCCAGCAGTGTGCAGCAGCTGCCAAAAAAGCCAACACAGTTCTAGGCTGCATCAACAGAGGGATAGAATCAAGATCACGTGAAGTGTTAATACCACTTTATAAGGCCTTGGTAAGGCCACACTTGGAATACTGCATTCAGTTTTGGTCGCCACGATGTAGAAAAGATGTGGAGACTCTGGAGAGAGTGCAGAGAAGAGCAACAGAGAGGATTAGGGGGCTGGAGGCTAAAACATATGAAGAACGGTTGCAGGAACTGGGTATATCTAGGTTAATGAAAAGAAGGACTAGGGGAGACATGACAACAGTGTTCCAATATCTCAGGGGTTGCCATAAAGAAGGCACCTGAGGGTAGAACAAGAAGCAATGGGTGGAAACTAATCAAGGAGAGAAGCAACTTAGAACTGAGGAGAAACTTTCTGACAGAACAATTAATCAGTGGAACAGAAGTTGCCTCCAGAAGTTGTGAATGCCCCAACACTGGAAGTCTTTAAGAAGATGTTGGATAGCAGTTTGTCTGAAACGGTATAGGGCTTTTTGCCTAGGCAGGGGGTTGGACTAGAAGACCTCTAAGGTCCCTTCCAACTCTGCTATTGTATAGTATGACTTCAATTCCAAACTTCCTAACTAAAGGCTGTTGTTTTTAGCAGTCCAATTTCTGAGTTTCTGGAAATGGCCAAGATGGATAAATCATGAGTTATTTTCAACTCCCCAATGCTAGAATGGTAAAAAGAAGTCTATTATTTCCATACCACTTGTACAGCTCTTCAAAACTCTTGAAACTAAGTCAAGCTGACTTCTCTACCGCCGGCCTTGAGATTATCAGAGCATATTCAGGTTGGCCACTGGTTTGATCATGTGCCATCAAGTTGGTGTCAACTTTTAATGACACTTTTAGTAATAAATTTTTTCCACAATGATCTGTCCCTATTCTGATCCTTAAGATTTTCATCAAATCTGTCCATTACCATTCTTACTGAATCCATCCGTCTTGCTGCTGGCTGTTCTCTTTTTTCCCATCATTCGCAGCATTATGGACATCTCAGAGAAGTCAGGTTGATTGACTGTGCCATCAAGTCATTGTCAACTCTTAATAATCACATAATTATATTCATTTATTTATTGATTAAAATTTTATGCCACCCATCTCGCCATGAGGTGACTCTAGATAGGTCTTCTCCAAGATAATCAGTCCCTGACGTGGTCCTTTAGCTCAGCGGTCACCAACTGGTGGGCTACTGGTGGTCCATAAATAAAATTTTGGTGGTGGTCCACAAAAAAAATATTTGCATTTTTTATATTGCACTAAATCAGGGATCCTCAAACTACGTCCCCCTAGGCGTGCAAGAATGTTTGTGTTGCTTCAGAGTGTTTCACCCTTTGAGGTCTTTTTGTGTGGGTCGGAGGGGGGCAGACATTCTGACTTGGGGTCTGCTTCAGCCTCCTGCTACAGGGTTTTGGGCAAAGGTTGGAGGGAAGTGCTGCTGGTGGCAAAGAGCTGGAGGGCCTCAATACAGTGGGACTGCATCATGGCCTGGAACTGGCTGACTATCGCAGCCGGCTGAGCCTCCAGGCGCCGGTACCTGGCCTTGTACTCCCACAGGTCTTCCCTCTGCTTGGAAAGCCTATGCTCGTAATCCTCAGTGAGGTGCTTCTGCTGAGCCTCCTTCTTGGCCAATTTGAACTGAGCTGTTTTGCCAACACTTTCTCATGGCAGCTGCTTAGCTCCAACAATTGCTTCCTGCTGGGGCCCTAAGGAGCCCAGGTGGGCAGGTGAGGAAGGGCTGGGAGGAGAGGGGCAAGTAGAGGCTGGCGAGGCACCCCTCGACGTGAGTGACACCGAGTTGGCCACACCCACCCAATCACATGACCACCTAGCCACGCCCACCCAGTCGGTCATTAGGCAGATTATATTAGTGGTCCGTGGGATTTAACATTATGGATTTAGTGGTTCCCTGAGGTCCAAAAGGTTGGGGACCTCTGCTTTAGATCTTTAATAGGTCTTACCATGTGTCCCAAAATTATAATTCATACTTCATTTCTAAAGGAAGCATGATGAACTAAGAACATCTCCATGAGAGTGGAGACGACAATTATGGCAAAGACCAAGAAATCTGCAAGTAGCCCCAAATGTACTCCAGTGGTTGTTCCTTGCTGGGGGTCAAAGAGGTCAGCCACCTTGCTCACAAATATAGCACAGCCTTTTAAAGAACACTGGGTTTGCTAGCCTCACTTTGTAATCTCTTTTTGAAATTTTCTATTTAACCATATTAAGTATATTAGAGATCTTCATAAAGACAAGTTTGAAAAGCCATGTGGTGAGTTTAATTTCATTCTTGAACAACAACAAAAAATAACTATGAATTTAAGAATCTAAAAAAATGGAAATAAACATAATAAAATTAAATAAGATTTTGATCCCTGAAAGTTATAAACAAATTAAGGGTCCAGACAAATTTGGACTATTGAGATTTTTTTACTATATGTTTTTGAAAATAATTATATAAAATACACAGCTTTTTGCAGGAACCAAATTGATTGATTATCTTAAGTCGCAACAGAGATCGGAGGCTTTATGATTTCAGAAATTCGGCACCAGAGGGGACTAAAGACTCCAGGCAATTTTTTTTTGAAAAGATTTTTAAAAAGTGTAAACGTGCAAAAGTGAAGATTTATAAAAGACATAAAATGTTATAATATTGGAAATATTCCAGGAGATTTTCTAAAAATAGAGCCAGAAATCAGTAGTCATAATGTCAAAAATGGAGTTTTCTTCTATGGATAGATTATGCCCAAAAATGAATTTTAATATTCTTCACAGAAAGTATAATATCTCTGTCTAAAGTTACATATTATTCTGCTTCCTACCATTTTTTCCCATTTCTACACAAAAAGCCCATTACCAATCACCAATAAATGTAGATAATTAGATTTCTCTAAGAAGCTGATTTGTCCATTTTGACAAAATATGTCAACTTCACCAACCATAGTGGCTAGTGTTGAATCTTTCTATCTCTGTGCACATAATTATCTCACTACAAGAAGCTAAATTGGCTCTCAAAAAGAGCAAATATTATCTGATCAGGTAAATCCAAAGCTAATTTGAAATTGCAAAATCCATGTTTGGAAGTGCTACTAGAGGCATTCATGGAAGTTGAAGGACCACTTGTGTAGACAGTGACAAGGGCAGCATTTACTCCACAGTACTGATTCACTTACAAAATGAAGGGATGTTTCATACAACTGTGAGTCCAGTTTCTTTCACTCTTCAATATTCTCTTCATTTAAATCAATACTGATAGATTCTCTTTGAAGATACTATTTTGATTTATTCAGCACCTTCTGTTCAAGTTCCATATATCTTTTAAGTAAAGGTTGGTAGATCTAAAAGAAAAAGGAAATACTATGGGTTAACAACAGCCACTAATGAATTTGTGTAAGATATTGCTCTTATAGATTATTTCATAAACACTGTGAAACATTCCTCATTTGAAAAAGTGACCTATTGAAGGAAAGGAAGAATGTCAGTTACAAAAAAAGGATATGAAAGACTACTGAACTGGAACATCTGGAGAACTTCAGGAGTGCCATCAGGCAAACAAAGAGAGGCCCATGTTTGCTTTCCCCAAACTCACGAGGAACCTGGGAGCAGTATCTAGTAGGCAGGGGCCCAAGGTTGACTCAGCCTTCCATCCTTCCGATATCAGTTAAATGTGGGCCCAGATTGTTGGGCCAGTATGCTGACTATGTAAACCACTTAGGGAGGGCTATAAAGAACTATGAAGTGGTATACATGTGTAAGTGCTGTTGCTATTGCCGATACTATTTATAAAATTTTGAGATTAAGACCCCTTCAACAAGAACCTATATTTCTTGTGAAATGTCCTGTATACATACAACACGGATTGTCCTACCAACTCATCCTTTCATGTAATAATACAAAAAAGAAATCACAGAGGGCACAAAGGCTGAAAATATACTTCCTAAGAATGTTATTGGTTGCTCTGTAGTATTTATCCTAAATTGGACAGATGGAACTACTTTAAACAAAAGGATTTCATTTGTCAAACAGAAGAGCTAGTTGACGTATCAAAAAAGGCTCTAAAAATACAGATACAGAGGTTGACATATAAAATGATCTCCTAATCTCTAATTTAACTAAACAAAAGATTCAGTTTTGGAAAAGAGAGGAAAAAGCATTTTTGTTCATAGACAGTTGGCCACTTGGGAATACAAGTTCCCTCCACAATCCATCCATCATAACTGAAGATACAATGAGTTCTGGCGTGAGAAAACTATTAAAGAGCCAGGATGTATTCCTGTTTTCAGCCATCCATATCACATAAAGCAGGGGTGTCCAAACTTGGGAACTTTAAGACTTGTGGACTTCAACTCCCAGAATTCCCCAGCCAGCTGGCTGGGGAATTCTGGGAGTTGAAGTCCACAAGTCTTAAAGTTCCCAAGTTTGGACACCCCTGACATAAAGGAAAAGTTAGATTATTTTTCCCCTGGCTTTTCCATGTAAAAATCTTAACATTTGGGAGAAAATGTCACCATGCAGTTCAATGTACATTATACGTTAGATTGCCATAATTTAGAAGAGGGATCTATGGCTGGCTGAGGAATTCTGGGACTTGAAGTCTACAGTCTTAAAGTTGCCAAGTGTTTAGACCTAGGCCTCCCAAGAGCATGAAGCAAACTCCTTGTCCTGACAAAAAACCCTTTTTATTAATTTACTGTGAATTCTGCTCCTTCACATCCAGCAAAGTCTTTCAAGGGAGGATTTACAGTCACAGGCCTTATCTGGCTTGGAGAGCTGACAGGCCGATATCTGCAAAACTTGGCAAGGAGTCTCGGAGAGTCCCAAACCAATTAAGCGAATTAATTGTCTCTTGCGAACTCCACTCCCCTTCCGCTCCTCTTTTATTTCCTCTGGGAGGGGCCATTCATCGTCCACCTTTGGCCTTACTCCCAAGTCGACCTGTTCTTTAGCTGTTCCCTTCGTCTGGCAACTCTGCGCATGCGCACACTGGGAACAGGCTCCAGCTATTCCTCTGCCTCACTGATGTCTGATTCTGAAGGCAGCTGATAACTGTCAGACGGCTCTGGCCCTCTCTCTGCCTCCAACACAGAGCCCTCATCAGAGCCTTCCCCAGATTCCAGGACCGGCCCATCTTCCTCCCCAACCTCCTCATTGTCCGAATCGGCTGTCGGCTCTGCCGACAGACCACAACACCAAGTTTGGAAACCTCTGATTTAAAATCATGGGATCATTATGTTAGAAGGAGGTCTTCTGGCCGAGGTCTCTGCAGAGGGAGCATCATATCATCCTCGACAAATGATCCTTCAACTTGTTCTTGAAAACTTCCAATAATGAGACACCCACAACTTCAAGAAGCAGGCTATTCAACGCTTAGTAGCACTCACAGTTAAGATGTTTGCCCTTGTTTCAAGTTTGAATCTCCCACGAAAAATCTTTTACTGTCTGATCTTGTCTTCTATCAGAAAGTCTGGAGTTAGTAGCATGGGCAAAGTTACAGGAGCTAGCTGAAAAACAAACCTCTCAGTAGATGCCTTTGTCTTGGTTAATCAACATCAGATCTGCAGGGTAACTGCTGGCTTGTACAGAACTGTCATTTTTGTTCACGACTTCAAAGTGTGCGTAGACCTGGTGGATATTATTGAGAACTCTCAGCAGAAGAATAGTGCATAAAACTAGATTTTGGTTCCTGCACCACTCGGGATAGAAGAACAGCTATCAACCGCTTCTAGGTGGAAGGCCCCAATTTGTGTGATTCAGGATGTTTGCAGGTGATGCTAAGCTGCTGTTCACTTTAATATGAAAACTACTTTTGTCAGTGATGCAGCCACCCTCAGCAACTTTCCAACTACACCAGGGATGTCCAAAGTTGGCTGGGGAATTCTGGGAGTTGAAGTCCACAAGTCTTAAAGTTGCCAACTTTGGACACCCCTGAACTACACATTCAAAGTTCTGGTTTTAACCTATCAATGTAGCTTGACATCTACATATCTGGGGGAATCACCTGTTTCCTGTAGAATGGACCAGATCGGATGGTTTGGCCAGAGTTCAGGCTGCTGAAATTCCCTCGTAAATCACAGGGAGAGTGTTAAAACCTGATATTTTTCATGATATTTCTACTCTTATTTTCTATACCTTCTCTCTAGAAATCTGAATGATGCTTACCATAGTAACCCTGCAGAGAGCTAGATTATTTTGCGCAGCTTTAAAGAATGAAGAAGAAGGACGCGATTGAATTAGGTCTGTGTCGAGGGTGAAGATTTGAATCAGTGGTGGGTTATGACCGACCGACAGCGCTCCTTACCAGTATTTGAACTCTTCGGGGCTTCTGAGCACGTGCATGGAGCATACGGCGCCTGCGTGACACTCCGCCGAGCAGCTGGAGCATCGTGGAGGCATCGCAGAGCGTTGCAGGCGGTAAGTACGCATGCGTGTGCTGCGCACGTTCATGTGGTGGATGCCAGGCCCCGTTGCACCGTACCGGAACCCACCACTGATTTCAATGTTTCTATGGTTAATTCCCCCCCCCCCCCCGTTGCACAGGATTTATAACCAAACTCCATAAACTGCCAGCCTCTTTGAAGACTCGGCAAAACAGAAATAATGTAAATACAAACATCCTGCAGTCTCTACAGAGATTTCCAATCATTCAGATCATGGTTGTCCCAGAGGCAGGGGTGGGTTTCAGCCGGTACACACCGGTTTGGGCATACCGGTTGGTGAAATTTAGCGTGTCTCCTAGTACCCTGTACCTAGTTCTTTCAGAGGCCCAGTACCAGAACGCTGCTCTGGGCTCCTGAAAAAGCCTCTCTCTGCCCCCTTCCTCCTCTTTCCTAAGCAGCTTGAAAACGGAGCTCTTCTCAAAGAGAAGGAAGGAGGGAAACCTATGACCCACAATTGAGCCCCAAATTTTGGTTGCTAAGCAAGAGCGTTGTTAAGTGAATTTCACCACATTTTCCAAGTTGGCCACGCCCAGTCGGTCACATGACCACCAAGCCACTCCCACCCAGTCACATGACCATCAAGCCACTCCCACCAAACAGGCCACACCTACAGAATAGGTTCTAAATATTTTTGAAACCCACCACTGCCCAGAGGTGATTTTCCAAAAGGCAACTGTACTTCCTGGATTCTTTCTCTAAGGGTCTTCTCTTAGATGAGAAGCAAAAGGTTTTCAAGGAAATGCAGTTGTCTTTTGAAAAGCACCTTTGGGGCAGGGGTGAAATGCTCTGAAGTCTGCTACTGGTTCGCTTCGCATGTGCACCGCAAGCGTTAAGAAGCCTTTTCTGAGTCTGCAAAAGTAGAACAGCTAGGGTGTGTTGGGGGGGGGGAAGGGGGGAACAGCTGTGCCACATGATTTAGTTTCAGGAAAAACAGTAGTTAAAAATGCTTTAAAAAGTAAAGAAAAAGCTCCCATGATTGCGCAGTACAGCTGATTGTTGCACAGCTGATCATCGGAACTATTTTAAAAACTTTTTAAAGCATTTTTTAGCTACTGATTCGGGTGAACCGGCCCAAACCGGTAGCATTTCACCCCTGTTTTGAGGCAGTGCGATGCAGTGTTGGAGTTGTTGGATTAAGAGTGGGAGACAAAACGGGTTTTAATTCACCTTAAACTCATGAATTAAAAGTGGGACATAAATCTCATACAGGTAGTCCTTGACTTACAACCATTGGCTTAACGTCCATTTGAAGTTACAAGGTCGAAGTTACTTTTTATTGAAAAGGGTGACTTAAAACCAGCCTTTCTATTTGTAATCATTGCCGCATCCCCAAAGATTAGGTGACCAAAACATGGGCATTTGGCAACCAGCATGTATTGACTATGGTTGCAGGGTCCCAGGGTTGTGGCAGCTCCATTTTATGACCTTCGCTGCTGGGTTGCAACAAGCTAAGTCAATGAGGGAAGGCAGATTTGCTTAATGACTACTGTGTTTCTCCCAAAATAAGACAGGGTCTAATTTTCTTTTGACCTCCAAAATAAGCACTTGGCCTTATTTTCAGGGAATCTTATTATTTTTGAGGTGCAGAAGGTGGCGAGCGTGGTCACCTCATGGCTGCTGCTGTGTTGCAATATTTTCGGGGAGGTCTTATTATTTTTGAGGTGCAGGAGACAGCGAGCGTGGTCACCTCATGGCTGCTGCTGTGTTGCAATATTTTCAAACAGGGCTTATTTGGGGGGGAGAGCTTATTGTAGTGCAGGCACTCAAAATTCTGATTGGGCTTATTATCCAGAGAGGTCCTATTTTCAGGAAAACAAGAGTACTTGATTCACTTAACAACTGAAGTGATTCACTTAATAATCAGGGCAAAAAGGGTTGTAAAAATTGGGTGCTTAACAACGGCTTTGAAGTTTTGGTTCCAACTGTAGTCGTAAATCAAGGACTACACCTAATGAATAAATGGAAGGTCCCCCAAATCAGAAAATTAGACCCTCAGCTAGACAATGCAGTTCAGGGAGCTTTTTGTCACCGGAAAGGGAGTTTCATACAAATACAGGTAGTTCTCAACTTACAACAGTTCATTTAGTGACCAAAGTTACAATTGCATTGAAAGATTTGACTAAGGACCATTTTTAAGCTTACGGCCATTGTGGCCTCCCCACGGTCACGTGATCAAAATTCAGAGGCTTGGCGTCTGACTTATATTTGTGACGGCTGCAGTGTCCCAGGGTCATGTGACCTCCTTTTTGCAGCGTTCTGACAAGCAACGTGAATGGGGAAGTCAGATTCACTTAGCAACCGTTACTAATGCAACAACTGCAACGATTCACTTAAGTCAGGGGTGTCCAAACTTGGGAACTTTAAGACTTGTGGACTTCAACTCCCAGAATTCTGGGAGTTGAAGTCCACAAGTCTTAAAGTTCCCAAGTTTGGACACCCCTGGCTTAACTACTACAGCAAGAAAAGTCATAAACGTAGGGACTGCAGGGATTCACTTAACAACCACGGAAAGAAAGATCGCAAAACGGGGCAGGATTAATATATATCTCACTTAACGGCATACATCTTGGGCTCAATGGTGGTCATAAATCGAGGACTACCTGTCGCTATCATCAGGCTACTCATCATCTCCTCCATGTCCGGCAGACCAAGCCTGGAATTTGGCCTCCATAACGAAAGATGTCTTTAGCTGTAGCTATTCTCCTGGGTGGAGGGATGGGGAAGAGGGGAGAGGGGGCGTGTGGTAGGGTGGTCTTTTGCTGGAAAAGGCAGTGAACCAAGCTTGACTTTTGTCGAGACAAATGAGCCGGCGGTGAAGTACATTAACAGGGAAGATAAAATGTTTCCACTGGCCTTATATTAGCAATTCTTTTACAGCTCCATTTTAATGCTTAACTCGGTCAGTTTCTATGGAGATGCGAGTGGAGAGTGGTGGACTTTCGCTCCGGTTTCCTTGCTCCGTGCATCAGCCACTTATTACAGCGAGACACATTAAGGACTTTAAACTAAGCACACAGTCTGGAGATGATGGCAGGCATCTGGGTAACCTTTGGGTGGAACGCACCATCGTCCCACTCACTGTGGCTCGAAAGCTCTTCAGACCGCATCTGTTCACCCCCACACACAAACACACATCCACTCCAGCACTTTGCACAACCCCATTAGGGCCAACTCAATACTCAGAAATAGATGTAAAACTTCTGCAGTGAGCAGAGAGGAATTCTACCTGTTATATAAACGGAAGTCGATCCTCGGCTTAACAACCATTTGATTACGAGCCGAGGTGGCGCAGTGGTTAGAGTGCAGTACTGCAGGCTACTTCAGCTGACTGCTAGCTGCAGTTCTGGCAGTTCAAATCTCACCAGGCTCATGGTTGACTCAGACTTCCATCCTTCTGAGGTGGCTAAACTGAGGACCCAGATTGTTGGAGGAAAGAGGCTGACTCTGTATACCACTCAGAGAGGGCTGTAAAAGCCCTGGGAAGCGGTATATAAGTCTAAGTGCTATTGCTAATGCTATTGCTAATATTGCAAGCAAACTCTACCCACTGCCTGGAGTTCAATTCTGAAAGGCTCCAGGTTGACTCAGCCTTCCACCCTTCCGGGCTGGGTAAAATGAGGACCCAGATTATTGGGGCCAATAGGCTGACTCTGTAAACCGCTTAGAGAGGGTTGTCAAGCACTGTGAAGCGGTATGTAAGTCTATTGCTAATGCTAGAGTCCTTGAAGTAATCATGGCGCTGAAAAGATCCCCACGGTCACATGATCAGAATTTGGGAACTTGGCAACCCCCAGGTATTTATGATGGTTGGCAGCATCCCAAGATCACGTGATTTCCATTCGCGAGAATTCCCAACAAGTAAATTCAATTGGGGAAGCCGGGTTTGCGTAATAAATTCGCTAAATAACTTCAGTGACTAACTTGACAACCCTGGCGAAAAAAGTTGATTAAATTGGGTGTGAATCACTTAATCACTACCTGGCTTAGTAATGCAAGTCCCAACTGTGGTCCCACAGTAAGTTGAGAACTACCTGTAGCACAAGGCAAGCACTGAGTAGGAAGACAGCAGAGCAGATGGTCACAGTGCAGAGTTCGGATTGGCACAGTGGTTAGAATGTGGAATTGCAGGCAAACTCTGCTCACGGTCAGCAGTTCGGTCCTGATTGAGCTCTAGGTTGACTCAGCCTTCCACCCTTCCGAGGTGGGTAAAATGAGGACCCCCAGATTGTTGGGGGCAAGAGGCTGACTGTGTACACTGCTCAGAGATTGCTGTAAAGTACTGTGAAACGGTATATAAGCCTAAGTGCTATTACTATCTTGGTGTAAGTCAGGGTGTCCAAACTTGGGAACTTTAAGACTTGTGGACTTCAACTCCCAGAATCCCCCAGCCAGCTGGCTGGGGAATTCTGGGAGTTGAAGTCCACAAGTCTTAAAGTTCCCAAGTTTGGACAGGCCTGGTGTAAGCCAAAGCTGGTAACTCTTAGGTTTCCTTCACATGGGGAGACTCCCAAACTGTTTTAGGGGTGTTTGGGGGGGCCATTTGCATTGAGATGCTGGGGAGGATCCATAGGGATAGTCCAAAAAATTAACATGGCAGCCACAACTGAGTAATCAAGTTATAGGTGCTATCTTGATTTCTGTGAACTCCTGTAAGGAGAGTCTGTCCCAAACATCCTGCGTAAGCTTGCCAGGTCCCTTCCTAAGATTTACATCATCCAATGTATCTAAATGTCATTTCTCACCACCCCCCGCCCCAAATGGAATATTTTATATTTTTATTTTAGGCAGGTAATTAAGTTGCCACCAACTATTTGACAAATGTAGACGATAATCTATAGGAGGCAAAGAGGAGATTCCTCATCCCAATAGCACCAGTTTTTCCTTTTTCCCAAATCGATTGGGTCCAAGCATTTCTGGAAAATATCAAACTCCAGCAGTATTTTAGAGAGAAAAGGGAAGGAGAGAGAAGGAAGAAAGGAAGACAGAGATGGGGAGGGAGGGAGAATAAAGAAAGGGAAGGAAGGAGGGAAAGATAAAGAAAAGGAGAGAGGGAGGGAGGGAGGAAGACAGAAAAAATAAAAAAGAAGGGAGGGAGGGAAGGATAAAGAAATGGAGGGAGGGAGGGACAAAAAAGGAGGGAGGGAAAGATAAAGAAAAGGAGGGAGGGAAGGAAGGAAGGATAAAGAAAGGGAGGGAAGGAAGGAAGAAAGGCAGGATAAAGAAAGGGAGAAAAGGAAGGATAAAAAGGAAGGAAGGAGGGATAAAGAAAGGAAAGGAGGAAGGGATGGAGGGGAGGAAGGAAAGAAGGAAGGCAGAAAGGAAAAGAAAGGGAGGGAAGTATGGAGGGAAGAAAGTAAGGATAAAGAAAGGGAAGGAGGGAGGGAGGGAGGGAAGGAAAGAAGGAAGGAAGGATAAAGAAAGGGAGGGAGAAAAGAAAGGATAAAAAAGGAGAGAGGGATAAAGAAAGAATGGGAGGGAGGGAAGGAAGGAAAGAAGGAAGGCAGAAAGGAAAAGAAAGGGAGGGAAGGAGGGAGGGAGGGAAGGAAACCATAGAGACCTAAACAAAAGCATCACTGAAAAGACACAAATTGCAATCCTGCAACTCCCAACCTTCCCTTGCCAACTTCAATGCACTGGATTCATTCTGCCCAAGCTTTTTGGCTTGTGGGGCCTGAGTCCCTTGATCTATTCAGACAAAAACAGTTGCTGACTTCCTTGTCTGACTTTTGACCAAGATGGTCCACAATCAGAAACCATGGTCAATTTCACTGCTTCTGAATTTCTATCCTCTGATGTCCATTGGGAGGGGGAGCGGGGGGGGGGGGAGGGGAGGGGGTGCTGTGTTTATATTTCTGCAGACAATGACACAGCTGGTCAATCACTTAAGAGCCATCAGTTAGCCTGCAGACCCTGGAGTCACAGTCCTCCAAACACAACTGCTGAGAAGAGATAACACGTTTTTCTGCCAAGTTGAGGTGAGAAAAATAAAATGTAGCAGAAGGCTAGAAAAGTAAAGCATAGCAGGAAAAAAAAACAGAAAAGAAGAAGTTTGAGGGGCTGCCCCAAAGAAGAGGGAGTCAAACTATTCTCCAAAGCACCTGAGGGCAGAACAAGAAGCAATGGGTGGAAACTAATCAAGGAGAGAAGCAACTTAGAACTGAGGAGACATTTCCTGACAGAACAATTAATCAGTGAAAAAACTTACCTCCAGAAGTTGTAAATGCTCCAACACTGGAAGTTTTTATGAAGATGTTGGATAAACATTTGTCTGAAGTGGTGTTTCCTGCCTAAGCAGGGGGTTGGACTAGAAGACCTCCAAGGTCCCTCCCAACTCCAACATGTTCTATGTTCTAAGTATTGACCACAATTGGGATCAGAAATTTTGTTACTAACCAAGGTTTGCCAAGTAACCTGTGCCCAATTTTACTACCTTTTGTTCCTCAGGGTTGTTAAGCAAATCAATGCAGTTGTTAAGTGAAACACATGGTCGTTAAGTGAATTTGACTAGCTCCATTGACATTGTTGGTCAGAAATTGGCTGGAAAGGTGACAAATGGCATTCAAATGATCCCAGGATGCTGGAACTGTCGTAAATACATGTCATTTGACAAGCACCTGAGTTTTGTTCAGGTGATGGGATCATAGGGATGCTGCAACGGTCATAAGTGTGAGGACTGGGCATAAGTCACTTTTTCAGTGCTGTTGTAAATTTGAGCAGTCAGTAAGTGAAAACTACCTGAATCATCCTATAAGATGGTTGCATATACGAGATGGGCAGTTATATAAATTTGAAAAATAAATAAAGTAATGTCACATGTAGCACTGTTTTCACTCTTAATAGCTGTACCTTAACAGAATCTTGCAAATCTGAATGTATTTTTCTCTGTTCCTCTCCTTATCTTGTGTGAATGATGGAGAGGTCTGTCGGAGATTTTTTTTTTTTTTAAGGTGCTTCCTTAGTCCCATCTCCAGCCCCTCTTATTTAGCCCCTGCCTGAGAGTGTCAATGAAGGCCTCTCCTCCTTCCCATAGGAAAAGGGTCAGGGGTGGGAATCGGGGTAGAGTGCAGAGTTCGGATTGGCGCAGTGGTTAGAATGTGGAATTGCAGGCAAACTCTGCTCACGGTCAGCAGTTCGGTCCTGATTGAGCTGTAGGTTGACTCAGCCTTCCACCCTTCCGAGGTGGGTAAAATGAGGACCCCCAGATTGTTGGGGGCAAGAGGCTGACTGTGTACACTGCTCAGAGATTGCTGTAAAGTACTCCGGGGTAGAGACGGAACAAGAAAACAGAAAGGGACATGGCTAGGAAAAGAAGAGTGGGGTGGGGGAGGAGAGGGGGAAGAGAAGAAGGAAAAGGGGAAAAATAGAAATAGAAGGAAAAAGGAGAGAAAAGAAGAGGAGAAAAAAGAGAAACAGGAGAAAGCAGATAAGAAAAAAGAAAAGGAGGAAGAAAAAGAGGAGGAGAAGGAAAAAGAGAAGAAGGAGAAGGAGAAGAAAGCAAGAGGAGGAGGAGGAGAAAGAAGAGAAGGAAGAGGAAGAAAAGGAAAGAAGCGAGGGAGGGAGGCAAAGGAGAAGGAAAAAGGAGAAATAGAAGAAAGAAGGAGAAAAAGAGGAGGAGGAGGAGGAGAAGGCACCGAAAAAGGAAGAGAAGGAAGAGGAGAAAAAAAGGAGGCAGAGCAGGAGAAGGAAAAGGGAAAAAAATAGGAAAAAAGGAGAAGAAAAAGAAAGAGAAGGGAAGAAACAAATCTCCTCAGAAATTAAAAAAAGAGAGAGACTCCATGAAATCCTGGGCCTCATTTGCACACAAGACATGACTGAATCCACTTTGCACCATCAGTCACCATGGTCCTTGCACAGCTTCTCAATGGGGCTTTGTCCCTCAATCGCCAAAATTGTCCACCCGCCCTCCACCCCCAAAACAAAGGAAAGCAGAAGAGGAGGAAGCTGACTCCTATAAAACTGAGACCCAGAAGATGGAAATGGGGCTCCAAACCCCTGTCTATCATAACAAACTTTCCCATCCCATTCCCAGCTGAATAGAACATCTTATTTTCCTTGGAGATATATACATATATATGTTGCAACCAGCAAACTACCAAACAAGCACTTATGGCTACATTAAGAGCATCAATATGTCAGGCAAAAATAGCTCTTTTATTTACTGAAATATCTACAGTCAAGCCTCACTAATTCTCACTTTGATTATCTGCAGCCTTGATAAAGTCAGCTTGCTCTGTTCCAACTGAGATTTAATAGAATGGCCTCCCCTATAGCTGAAAGCAAATTTGCTGCCAAAATCGCAAGCTCTGTGCTCCTTCTTGGCTGCAAATCTTATTAGTAGCATTATTGTTTTTACAACTGAAGAGGAAAGAAAGAAAGAGAGAAGGAGCCTTATTATGACACCTTTATATATGGGCATACACAGAGAGGCCGGGGTGATCCACTGGGCTTTAAATTAAAAGTGTCAAATGAAACGAACAGCCACATTTAAGGCTACAGTGCTTTTGACTTTTATTGGACTTGACTGCTTAACTTGCTAATTTGCAAAATTCAAGACTCATATGCAACGGATACCCCTAGCCATTAGCATGAATAACTGATGCTTGGCTTTGGTTTCAAATCCATGCAAACGTGAAAAGAAAATAAAGCTTTTGTTGTTGTTTGTTATTGGTGTTAAATCTTCCCTAAACATTCATCTCTTCTAATGTGGCAGGGTCAGTGCTGGGTTGACAATTTTTTCACTACCGGCTTGGGTGCACTCCTGCGCAAAGTTTCGTCGCATGTGCAGAAGCGTCTCGGCGGGTGGGTGGAGCCATCCGCCACCGCTACTACTGATTTAGCCGAACCGGGCTGAACCGGGAGCAACTCAACACTGGGAGGTATGCCCTGGAGGCAAGGCTTAAAACAACCCTGCCTGGCACCTGCAAATGATCAAAGCCAGCCCCCCTTTTTAACATGTATCGAAGCAGGCTAAAAAGCCTCTGATCCAGGGGCGAAATGCTACCGGTTTGGACCGGTTCTCCCAAACCGATAGTAAAAAAATACTACCGGTTCGGGCGAACTGTTATTTCCAACGATCAGCTGTGACGCGCAACTTATATTAGCTAGAAAGCAGGATTTCCTGCTTTGTAGCTAATCTAAATGGCGTGCACAGCAGATTCCCCTCCTCCTCGCTGTTCGACATACCTTTGCAGCCACGCTTGGTAGCAGGCTCCGCCCACCCGCCTGGATGTCATAATGTCTGTTTTTGACGCTCTGCGTAGGCACGGAAGGTTGTGCACACGCATGCTCACATTTACGAACCGTGAGTGAAGGTATGTAGATTTCACCCCTGCTCCGATCACATAGCTGCCACTGCCATTTTGATGGTTTTTGACCTCCCCAGCCAAACCACTGCATTATGGCCTAATGCCATCGGTTCCATTATGTAGCTTAAAGTTCAATATTCGAATCCTTGAAAGGTTGTCCCAGGAAGAGGGTGGTTGATTGATTATCCAGGCTGTCTGATGAAAGAACTAGAACTAGCGAGTGAAACCTTTACATGGGGAGACTTGGGATGTCCCAACTATGAGAAATATTACCGTATTTTTCGAAGTATAAGACGCACTGGAGTATAAGACGCACCAAGATTTTGAAGAGGCAAATTTAAAAAAAAAAAAGTTTTTGCACTTGGCAAACCTCCCAAAACCGGCTCGCGTTTCGCGAAAACGGCCCTGGTTTTTTTTTTTTAAAGGGCATAAAATAGCTTTTAGGAGGTTTATAAAGTGCTCCAGCAAGGTGGAGCCAAAAACGAGCAAAAAAACAGTCCATTTTTTCTCATTTTCTCAGCCCCCAAGGAGCTCTCTGAAAGCCTCATAAAAGCTATGCACGGCCATTTTGGTGAAGGGGACGGGGTTTCAGGAGGCGAAAAATGCTGTATTCAATGTATAAGACACACCCAGATTTTCAACCTCTTTTTTGAGAGAAAAACGTCCGTCTTATACTCCGAAAAATATGGTAATCAGTGGAAAAAAATTGTCACTTGCAGCTATCAGTGACCGTCACTGAAGGTTTTCAATCCAAAGTATGGAGAGATGTGAGGACCTTGGTGGGAAGTGGATTAGAAGGCCTCCAAGGTTCCACTTTTTTGATTCTCTGAAAATATTCAGAATTTGTTTCATATGTGAGGAATGCACCTACTAGGTTTTCCCGAAAATGAGACCCAACTGGAAAATAAACCCTAGCGTGATTTTTCGGGCTGCTCGTAATATAAGCCCTACCCCCAAAATAAGCCCCAGCTGAGATCACCAGTCAGACAAACACATTTACTGTGTTTCACTGAAAATAAAACCCAGTCTTATATTTTGGGGGTGGGTGGGTTCCACAATAATCGCTAGGGCTTATTTTTAGGGAAATACGATTTCGGGTTTTTTTTCCTTGAAATACGGGGTGCCCTGCCCACAAAGTGCGCACAAGAGGAAGTGCGTGCAAGGACACTTACAGCATCCAACAGTAGCTGCAGCCCACCAGCCCCTTGTTTGGCGCATTCTGGGGATCTGCATCCCAGGCAGCGCAAGTGAGTTGATTCTCTGTCCATGCAGCAGACAGACGCAGAGGCGTGAGTGGGGAGGCAGGCAATCTGGAGGCACCACAATGGTCGTGGGAAAGCTGAGAGTTGGTGGCCCAGGGTGCGCAGGCGACTACGAGAGTTTTATCTTCAAGTGATGGCACCAGCAGCAGACAGAGGCATAGGCATGGGATGGAAGGCAGGCGATCCTAACGTACCGTGCAGGCTGCAGGCAAGCCGAGAGACACAAAGACGAGCCTCCCGTGGCCGAACACCTGCTCCGACCCACCAATTCTCAGCTTTCCTGCGGCCCAGGCTGTGCGTCCCAATTACCTGCCTTCCCCCCCCCTTCCCCATGCATCTGCCTCTGTCTACTGCTGATGCTGCTACTTGAAGATGAGCCTCCCACGACCAGTTATTCCGGCCAATTGTAAATAAAGGATGAACTGGTTTTCCCTGAAAATAAGACCAGGTCTTATATTAATTTTTGCTCAGCTTATATTCTGGTTAGGTCTTATTTTGGGGAAAATATGGCACTACCACATTTTCCCCTGAAAATAAGACCTTCCCTGATTTTAAGTGTGTGCCTAATATAAACCATACCCCAAAAATAAGCCCTAGTAAAGGGGTTGGGTGTAGCCCCTATAGGAGGCGGTGAGCAAGCATGAGCCAACGGTGTTCGGTAGCAGTCGCAGCCCATGCAGTGCAGGTGAATTGATTACCTGTCCAAGCAGCAGGCAGGGAGGAGGCATGTGATCTGGATGGGCCATGGGAAAGCCGAGAGTCGGTGGCCGGAGTGACGGCTAGCCACAGGAGGCTCGTCTTCGTATTGTGACACGGGCAACAGGCAGAGGCACAGGCATGGGACAGAAGGTAGTTAATCCTGATGTGCCGTGAAGGCCACAGGCAAGCCAAGAGACGCAAAGATGAGCCTCCCGTGGCCACCCACCCACTCCGACCCACCAACTCTCGGCTTTCCTGCGGCGCACGCAACGCATCTGGTTTGCCTGCCTCCCACGTCCCCCGGTGCCTCAGCATCTGTCTACTGCTGGTGCCATTGCATAAAGATTAACCTCATGTGGCCAGCCGTCCATCCACTCTGGCCCACCAACTCTCGGCTTTCCTGTGGCCCATTCAGATTGCGTGTCCCCTCCCATCCTGCTGCTTGGACAGGTAATCAATTCACCTGCACTGGATGGGCTGCGACTGCTACCGAACACCATTGGCTCATGCGCACTTACCACCTCCTATGCTAGCCACACCCAATCCCTTTACTAGGGCTTATTATTTGGGTAGGGTTTATATCCTACCCATCCTCGACTTATAATTGAGCCAAAAATGTCCACTGCTAAGCAAGGCAGTTCTTAAGTAAATTATGCCTCCTTTTATTATCCTTTTTGTCAGTTGTTAAGTAAATCACTGCAGTTGTTAAGTGAACCATACAGTCATTAAGCGAATCTGGCTTCCCACATTGATTTCGCTTGTTAAAGGCCGGTTGGGAAATGGTGACCCCATGACCAGGGGAATGCTGCAATAGCCATTACTGTGAAAACTAGTAAGTCACCCTTTTTTTCAGTGCCAGTGTAACCTCAGTCCCTAAACAAATAGTTGTAAATCGAAGGCTATCGGTATCACTTGCTGAGTCCTTTGATTGCTCAGAGATGGGAAAGAACAGGAAGCCTATATAAAATGAATTGAGAAGGAAGGAAGGAAGGAAGGAAGGAAGGAAGGAAGGGAGGGAGGGAGGGAGGGAGGGAGGGAGGGAGGGAGGGAGGGAGGGAGGGAATTAAAAGCTTTAGCCCTACTCACATTTTGCATTAACCAAGTTGGCATTCACATCTGAACAACCAGAAAATTATTGTGCTTGTTAAAGTTGTTAAGCCATTTTGTAGGGCCTGTGACTTGTGTGCATGTGTATGTATGTGCACCTTTTGGCTTAATTAACCAACAAGCCAAACATCTCCAGCTTTAATAGATTGCTAAACTACTCCAGCATTTTAATGTGACCATAATGGCTTCTTATTGTCTGTTAGCACATACTTAGTGTTATAAGATCTCCCGAGTTATTTCAGTCATGCCCACTGCTCTGGATTAATCTTCCTTTTCTAAAAGAAATACTTCCAAATCTTCCTTTCTCTCCTCTTAATGGGGCGAGGGATGGGGGAGGGGAGGGGAAAGACCACAGAGAGTGAGAACTTCAACAGATTTCCTGGAACAAAATGCAGAAAACTTCATGGGCTCAGCTGGCCATTCCAACCTAGATGGATAATGAGCAAAAGTTAATTACCATCCGATGGCCTTTTTAAACACCCTATTCATTGCCAGCTGATGGGAAGAAGGATCAGCTGCTTGGGGCCAGCTCTTCCAAACTTACATCATCGTCATTGTAATAAATGCGGGACTTCAGCAAGAATCCCAGTCACAAAAGGCAGAATCCTCCTTCTGGTTAGCTGGTAAAACTCTCCACAGCTTTATATCTGTGATGGGAGAAGTTTCCTCATCCATTTGATGTCCAGATGTTGCGTCTCTTGTTGGGACCTGCGTTGACTAAGATCAATAGGAGCTGGACACTAATTCCCACTCCACTCGTAACAAGACAAAGATTTAAACCTCTTTCGCTCAGACACAACCTTCTGTGCAAGATCAGCTGGCGATGGGCACATGTGGATGAGTTGCAAACTGGAAAGATCTACCTCGCAGGTGCTAGGAAAACAGCACCAAAGAGATCGGAGGGAAAGGAATACAGCCAGCAAGCATTCTGGAAGCTGCCTGCTGCAATCTCACAATCAAGAGTTGCCTGTGTGTTGTGGCACTCAAAGTGGTACTGTGTGTAGTGGTATGCAGATGGGGACTACAGCCAAGAAATTAAAAGACGCTTGCTCCTGGGGAAGAAAGCTATGGCAAATCTAGACAGCATACTAAAAAGCAGAGACATCACCCTGCCAACAAAGAGGTGTCTAGTCAAGGGTATGGTTTTCCCAATTGCAATGGATGGTGCTGGAGACGACTTCTGAGAGTCCCTTGGACCAGGAGTGAAATTCAGCAGGTTCTGACAAGTTCTGGAGAACTGGTAGTGGAAATTTAGAATAGTTCAGAGACCCGCCAAATACCACCTCTGGCTGGCCCTAGAGTGGGGAGAGAATGGAGATTTTGCAGTATCCTTCCCCTGCCATACACAGCAAGCCACGGCCACAGAATCGTTAGTTTAAAAAATTGAATTTCACCATTGCTTTGGACTACACAGTGATCCAACTGGTCGGTCCTTAGAGGAGATCAACCCTGATTGCTCTTTAGAAGGCCAGATCCTGAAGATGAAACTCAAATACTTTGGCAACATGATGAGAAGGAAGGACTCACTGGATAAAAGCCTAATGCTGGGAAAGATGGAGTGCAAAAGAAGAAGGGGACGACAGAGAATGAGGTGGCTGGATGGAGTCACCGAAGCAGTAGGTGTGAGCCTAAATGGACTCCCGGGGGTGACAGAAGACAGGAATGCCTGGAGGAACTTTGTCTATGGTGTCACGATGGGTTGGACATGATTTTGCGACTAACAACAACAACAAAGTGGTACTCAAACTGTTGGGTGAATACGTCTTGCGTGGGTATGGAAAATCTGGGCTCAGTTGTGGTTGTAAATTGAGGACTACCTGTATAGTTTCCTCTTCTTCTTTTTCTCTCTAGAATAAAGATCCTTATCAGAAGTTCCTGTTCATTATTTCCAAACAAGACTGTTGGGGATATGTTGATAAGACTAGGAATGCAGTGGATCTAGCAAATTGTGTTAGAGCAGGAGTGTCAAACTCGATTTCATTGAGGGCCACATCAGGATTGTATCTGACCTCAGGAGGATGGGGTGGGCATGTCCAGGATGAGCTCATCACTTGGGGGCGCCTGTGGTAGCCCAAGCGCTCTGCCAGCAGAAATAGCTCCGTTTTCAGCTGCGACAGTCTCCTGCAGCCCTCTGTCAGTGAAAATGGAGCTTGGGAGGGCCGCCATTTTCGCTGGCAGAGGCACTGCAGGCCAGTCCTTTGCTGTTTCCATGGCAGCCCCGGAGATCTAAGCACCCCGCGGGCCGGATCCAGCCCCCAAGGTCTTGAGTCTGACATCCCTGTGTTAGACGAAAGACATGTTGTTGTGATCAAATAATTCACAAGTCTAAGGGAATGTTCTCATTCAGAATTGCGAGATGGTTGTGAGTCCTACAAAGCAGAACAGATTAAGGAACTGAGGGGTCCTTGCTATCTGAGCTTGCTTGTTTTCTTGCAAACGTTTCACTATTAAATATCATAACTTTTTAACATTTTGTTTGTTTCATTTGTAGGGAAACGCCTGATGTTTAGGTGCAGTGGTACCTAATCATTTGTTGGTTCCAGGAGGTGCAAAACAAATTTTTCCCATAAGGAATAATGTATTGAGTCACAAGGAAGCCAACAGCGACAAGTTCTAACGGGTGTTGAGTACCAAACAAATGATGAGTACTGGGACCAAATTTTCAAATCAAAAATTTGAATACCAAATTCAAAACAGCGGAGTACCAAGGTACCACAATATATGAAAAGTACAGGTAGTTTTTGAGTTATAATAGTTCATTTAGTGACTGTTCAAAGTTATAACGGCATTGGAAAAAAAGGACATTTTTCATACAATTGTTTGAAACGTGTTTGAATATTAATATCTGAACAAACAACATTCAGACTAATTTTCATCTCATAAAAAGGTGTTTGAAGACCTGTGTTCTGACAGACGAGCACAATTCAAATTGCACTGACGTCTCCTCGAATGGTGATGAAACGTTTGCAATCAAATTGCCAACCTCAGAGCTTCCAAACAGCATCATACAACCATGTAATTCAGATACTTGGCAACTGGTTCCTATTTATGACGGTTGCAGAATCACCTTTCGCGACCTTCTGGGGGGGGGAGAGAATCTAGAACGTATAGGTAATCCTCCATTTACGACTGTCAGCAACTGTCCAAAATTATATCAGCCTCCAAAAAGATACTTATGACTCAGTTCTGATACCATCCCCCTTCCTGATCATGTGATCGCATTTTGGGACCTTAGCAACCCAACCTGCATTTACAGTCATCTGCAGCACCCCACAGTCACATGATCACAGTATATAGTGTTTTCTGCAGAAAAATAGCTTTTATTACCAGTTTCAACCACTGTCGGCAATGGGTTGCATAATGACCGCACTATTCACTTAAGAACCGCTGCAAAAATATTATAAAGTTGGGCACGGTCATATGATGACCTGTTTAACCAGAACAACTTGCGACCATAATTTTGGGCTCAATTACAGTCGTAACTCAAGGACTACCTATATAGTATAAATATTTATGGTAAACCACCTTGTCTCTTTGGTCATAGCCATATAAAAAAGCTAAACAAATAAATGTTCTTAGCAGGTATTTTAGTAAGTATATCCATGACATCCCAGAAATTCAGGTAGAGGCCTGTTTAAAGTTATTTATATCCCTAGCCATGATCCAGATGAATATTAACAGACAAAGCTGTCTCGGTATCAAGATCCAATTTTCCTTCCAGGATCAATGCTGGCCATAGTTTAAATAAATCCTTTTAATAGTTTTTTATACAGGAAGATCTCAACTAACAATCACAATTTGGGACCAGAATTTCTTAACAGATTTACAGAGTTGGAAGGGACCTTGTAGGTCATCTAGTCTAACCCCCCACCCAAGCAGAAGACCCTACACCATTTCTGACAAATGGCAGTCTACTCTCTTCTTGAAAGCTTCCAGTGATGAAGTTTCCACAACTATTGAAGGCAACTTCTGTTGCATGAGTTGATTGCTCTCTCTGTCAGGAAAAAAAAAATCTCCTTATTTCTAGGTTGAATCTCTTCTTGACCAGTTTCCATCCATTATGCTTTGTCTGGTCTTTGAGTACTTTGGAAAATAGCTTGACCCCCTTCCTCCTCTCTGGGGCAGCTCCTCAAATATTGGAAGATGCTATCCTGTCTCCCCTGGTCCTTCTCTTCACTAGAATAGCCAGGCCTATATTCCTTCAACCGTTCTTCGTATGTTTTACTCTCCAGTCCCCTAATCACCCTGGTTGCTCTCCTCTGCACTTTTTCTAGAGTCTCAACATCTTTTTTATAGTGTGGTGACCAAAACTGTATGGAATATTCTAGATGTGGTCTAACTAGGGCTTTATGGAGTGGTATTAGTATTCACTTGAGCTTGATTGTATCCCTCTCTTAATGCAACTTAGGATCGTATTGGCTTTTTAGTACTTCACTTGATCTTGATTGTATCCCTCTCTTAATGTAATTTAGGATTGCATTGACTTTTTAGTACTTCACTTGATCTTGATTGTATCCCTTTCTTAATGCAACTTAGGATCGCATTGGCTTTTTAGTACTTCACTTGATCTTGATTGTATCCCTTTCTTAACGCAACTTAGGATCGCATTGGCTTTTTTGGCTGGAGCTGCACACGGCTGGCTCCT